>NC_081139.1:24998093-25298093 GCF_958295425.1 Solea solea
AAACACATGAACACACACAACGCTGAAAATAAAGTCGCATGTGAAACAATGAATTCACGTTTACTTTAAGGACACTCACAAAAGCAATGGGCAGCATCAAAGAGGTGATGCATTCACTTCACTGTGAGTCACATTACAAAGAGAGGTTGACCTTGCCTTTGGCCTCTTGGCTGTCTGACAAAGCAATCCCCATGCTCTGGTGCGGTACACGGCTGCCCTCTAAATGAAAGCAGCTGAGAGGTGAAGGGCAGCGAGGTCTATGGAATATCAATGTGCGATGCTCTCAATTAAGATTAAAGCTTAGAATTGAAGCCTCTGGAGCTGCTTCCCCAAGAAATGCTTGACATTTTACCCTTGCTGACTCTGGATTTAAAATTGTCCTGCGACACCAGAACCACCACCGTTACCAACCACTGACACTAACTAGCTGCCCCTCCCCTGCAGGGCAAGGCAAGGCCTCCCCGTCTGAATTAATTTTGTACACGTTGGCTACAATCAGACGTCTGAGAAATAAGTGAGAAGGTGAATGCTAGTGAATGATAATAATACAGAAATATGGACAAAGGATGTCTTTTTGGGGGGAAATATGAGGCAGTTATGATAAACACTAAGACACGAGGAGAGGAGAGGAGAGGAGAGGAGAGGAGAGGAGAGGAGAGGAGAGGAGAGGCAGAGAAAATCTACATCTGCCCATTTTAAATGTACATACAAGAGAGAAACTTGTACATTTATAATGTGATCTAATCTCATTCAGAACCGATCATGAATCCATTTCCACATCAAACATGACGTCTTTTATCATCACAAGCTACAATTTCACACTTGATTCCCTTCAATTTAAAACAATATTTACGTGGATTTAATTTTCTTTTGTCCACGGTTTTCAGTTTGACTGTAAAACACAAGTCAATATCTTCTCTGTGATTTACAGAACATGATGTCAAGGCTTTGGATTCCGTCTCATAGCTTAACAGAATATAATAGTGATGTGTGTGTGCTCTCACCACAGCCGAGCAGCTCGCAGGTATTCATCGTTGTGTCTGCACATGCACATATGATGGGTGTGTTTAAATCAGTAAGAAACACACAGCAGCTCATTTTGTGTAAAATAATATGGGACGTGCAGGTGGAGCTAAGCTAAGTGTATGAGGCTGAACAGTCTATAGAGCAGGGACTGATTAGGAATAAGATGTAGGAAATAAGATAAAAATGGAGACTATCGTGTAAACCTCCACCCTCAATAAACAGAATTCCACATCACGCTCCAACTCTGCAGTTAACTGAATCAATGCAATTCCACTTGTGCTGATGTTGCAGACTGAGGCCCCTTCCCCCATCCTCCTTCTCCCTCTCCCTCCTCCCGCTCCCTCTCCCCCTCTGTCTTTCTCTGTCTTACACACACTCCTTTCCCTCCCCATGCCGCTCTACCCATCGTAACACATTAGCAGCAGAAGCTCATACACAATCAAGACAAGGCAGTGTATGAGGTGTCAAGCCAATTTGTTTCCCTTGGTAGAGCTACATCACATTAGCAGGGTGCCTATACCCTTGAGCTAAATCCAAGTTCACACAGAGGAACGGGTTGTCAGGCGAGGGAGGGCAGCGGTGTCAGCACTTTTCAGATGGCTGCTGACGTGAATCCAGCAGACTGACACGTATGAAAAAAAGCTTCATATTCTGAAATATGCTCCTTTGGATGTTCTTTTTTTGGTTGGTGTTGATGGAGTTCCCTGCTGGAGACAGAGGGCACAGTCAGAAAAATTAAACAAAAGCAGTTCTTCGGTCAAAGGTCAGGACATCAAGTGAATCTGCCGAGTGAGTAAAAAACACTGTGCTTTTTACATCCACTCTCATCAGGATCTCATGCCTCCACACGGACGTGATATGATTTCAGCCTGAGCCTGAATCACAAGACTAATAAGACACAGAGAAGCCAGTCAATAGTTTAATTATCTGACGTCTGTCTTGCTCAATAAACATATAATTGACCATCCTAGCACTAATGATAGCCATCCCATTACCCATGAATCCAATGGATTTGGCGTAACCACCACTTGACCTCGCTGTGGATTTCCTGGCCTTCGCTACAGGGTCAGAGTGTATCTACTGTTCACACCACTGTGACTACCCTGATGTCTCAGGATGTGACTCTCAGCTCTGCCAGAAACAGTCCAAGGAAAAAATGCAATTACTGCAAGATTATCATACTGCCTCTGTTGGACTTTTTTCACTGAATTCATGAATATACAGTGTACGAATCCTTCTCGCATCTCAATCTGATGCAGCGCACATCTCGGGTTGACTGGTGGCCTTTTTTATTTGTTTGTTTTCACAGGGAGATCATTGAAGTGTCATCTTGATAAAAAAACTAAACAAAAAAATACCAATACATGTCAAAAAAAACATGTAAAATTAACTTCCACAGCCTTAAAGAAGTGCAGTGTGAAGGATGTGTTTTTCCTAAATATAGCTGGTGTCAGGTGAAAACCTCCAAAATGTCAGATAAAGAAGATCTTTTTTCGGTAGTTTTTTTTTTCAGCTTGATGACTGAGCATTTTTAAGTTTATCCAATTAATATTTTCAGGCCACAGAGGATTATCATCATTATTATTAGTTAAATATTCTAGTGCCAACAGTTACATGTGAAGATTGATACCTCTTTGCTTAAAGAATACTTCACTGATTAGCATTTAGCTTTGTATTACTAGAATAGAGGTAGTATTTTGGAAACATTGTGCTTCCCAACCTCAGTTTTCCCCTGAGTCGAGAAGTAGTTGGGTAGCACAATTTTTCCTATTCTAGTACTAACACAAAGCTAAATGCAAAGTATTTCTTTGACATAATCTGTGTTGAGTGTGTAACATACATGTGTTTGTGTTTAGATTAATCAAACAAGAATGAAAATGTTCATTGTAGTTCAGCTTCTGTGAAGTGTTTTTTTTTTAATATAATCTACACATGTGGACTGTGAACAGGCACAGCAGAGAAAATGTGTTGTAACCCTGAAAAAGAAAAATCAATAAAATTGTAACCGTTAGCTATTTTTTGAATATTTTCAGTGGTTTATTATGTCACTATATTATCTATTATATTATGTTTTCTTATTCTGATAAGCATGTTGCATGAAATCAATTGTTTCTTTGCTAATATGTGATACCTTATTATGAACCATCATCGTAAGCAGGCTTACTTGTGGTTCCCAGAGTCTGTAAGAGCAGAATGAGGTGCAGAGCCTTCAGTTAGCAGGCTCCTCTCCTGTGGAACCAGTTCCCAGCGTCGGGTTTAGGAAAATTAAAACCGTCCTTTTCGATAAAGCTTATAGCTTAGGCTCAAGGAAAGCTTCTCAACAATGAACTACCCCTTAGTTTTGCTGCCATATGCCTAGGGGTGCACTGAGCGTTCACACATTATTTGTATGAATATGACTTTATGATATCACACTAACGTTGTTGCTTCTCTCCCATAGTTTGCCTTTATTCTGTCTTCAGTCATTATTATTGTCTTTCACTCTTTGTTTTAAACTGTGACTCCACGGCTGCAGGACCCTGATTCTGATGCTATTATTATTATTATTAACATCTTTGAGTCTGGTTCTCTCAGAGATTTCCTCCTGGTTGGTTTCTCCACTTAGGCCCAGTGCATGCTCACCGTGTGAGTGGATGGTTTTCTGCTTTACTATGTTAAGTGTGTGAAGATAATGTGGTGTACATTAAGAACATAGGACAAAACGTTAGTAAACCCTATATGCCTTTGAACGCCCTCTGCACAAGATCGACGTTAGGCCAGACCACCAGCTGATACCAGGGATACATCATCGGTCGTGTATCTCAGCGAACACGATACACTCTCTCTACACCACAGGCTGGTCAGACCTGGGTCTTTCCTCCTCATTGAAATCCACTGGCTGCAGCACTCAGCAGTCCCTGACCGCTCCTTCAGGCTTTCCTGTAGATCCCCAAGTCTTCAAGAGGCCTACAAGCCGCGGCAGTCAACCTCCACTGGGCAGACTAGTGCTCTACGGCCTCGCTGTTCTGCATCTGCCTTCCTCTCAGTGGCCTTATCAGTGGCATCCTCCAGGTGCCGTCAATACTAAGAAGTAGACAGTTTGCAGAGTGTTAGATCACAGTACCAGGTGGTGGCCATTTTTCCTATAATAGCCAGTGTTTCCCAGTCCTGTGCTCCTTCCATACGTCCACGTCTGGCCTGTGAAGAAGGTTTTTGATGTCCTTGTTCTCCTTCTCACAAACAAACTGCACCAAATGTTATTGGGTGGCTGATCTTTTCGCTTCAATAGCTAGAATTCAATTTGGTAAAAGTAGGTTGGAGACCCCTGCTCCCCCTTGTTTCTGTGTGATTAGTTCACTCTGCACTCATCACTGCACGTGTGTGAATTTCACAACGTTGTGTCACCCACATACACACACACACATGCCCCTCTCTCCCTGAATGTATCACCAACCTTTGGACTTCTCCATGACTCTCCTTAATAGTTTGCAGAGAAGGATCATTTAAGCAGACAGATGGATAATAGATTGTGTAGCATCAATGCACGGATCAATGGAAGACAATGCATCAATAAATGGACAGAGAGCTGGTGAAATAGACACCAGAGGCAATATGGAGCAGTGTAGAACATCATTCTCTGGAGCTCATGGTGGAGGAGGCTTAGAAGAGTTGGCCCCCGTTGATAAGATGTCCCTTTGAATAATGCAGACAATGGAGCTGACAAGCTAAGCTGCTATAGCATGGCTATACGGTCCCACCCCAAACACACACACACACACACACAGCTTTTCTTTTAGGGACACTGACTTTCATTCATTTATGCAAACTTACCAAAACCTTAACCTTAACCATAACTAGTTATGTCCTCTTACCTCTAACCTAAACCCTGGCCTCAGTGATCACAACCAGGCCTCAGTCCATATTAGGAATACTGGACCAAACCAGGTCTGTTTGTACCAGAAAAGCTGCCAAAGAGGAAATGAAAGTGTGAGAGTGGAGAGAGAGACAGAGAGAGAAAGAGAGAGAGAGAAGGAGCATTTCCCTGCATTTACACAGCTATAATCACATGACAGTCATAGTCATAGTGAGGCTGTGATGAAGCGGACTGTGACCTCAGTATAAAGTGTAGAGTGAGGCAGAAAACCAGTGAAGGATCAAACCTGTGTTTTTGTACTGTCTCTCTTTCATTAGGAACAGGAAGTATTGGTTTTTTTTTGCTGATACACATTCTGTGGTGGTTTTATTTCACTGGAACACACGGTGTCTCACCAAAAGTGTTCAACAACTAATGTTGTGGTCGTGTACTCACTCGTCACTCCAAACTTGTGCTTTTAACGCTATCCCGCTCTCTGATAACGACATTTATTACCGCTGTCAGCTGTTTTAAAGAGGCATCCCAGTAAATCTAATGAATATAATTCCTGATAGACCTCTGTTTGTCCTCCTTGGACGAGCAAGTGGCAAGACACTACAGCTGTTTCTCATGGGCCTGTGCCATAAATCTCTGGTGAATGGCTGGTTTAAGGCTGGGTGCTAAGGAGCAGCTGTGCCCATCTAAAAATAGCGGCAAGGTTGCTGCCAGACAGCGTGTTTTTAAAGCTCAACATGCAGCTTAGCATAAAGAGCGTATCAACAATACCTTCCACCTGCATTATCCCAGCTGCAGCTCTGCATCAGCAGTACTGCTCAGGAAGTGAGTGGCTGTTGTGCAAACGGAACGTCCGCGCGTGTCATCAGTTTGTCTGACTCACTCACCCAAACAACGGTCAGTTGGTGACCACATAATTGAGACACACTTTATATTCCAATGAGGTGAACATTCATTATCAGTGTGTCGGTCCTGAGGCGGAACGTAGCGACAAGCACCGGCCGCCCTGATGGAAAACAGGGCTCAGATGGCACAGCAAACACAAAATCATTATGACAGGCACCGCACAACAAAGTACAAATCAGCACACTAAGCACATTTTATCAGTGTTTTCCTCAAGTCAGGATCTTTCTCCTCCAAATGAAAGAACAGACTGAAAGTCCTGCACGCACACACACACACATACACACACACACACAAAAGAATGTATTTAGCTGCACGTGCCTGCCTGGGTTTAAGCAACTGTAGGGTAAATGATGAATGCAAAACACAGTGATCGGCAGTGTTCGAAGGAGCCAAACGGCACCTCTGGGAGTCACAATAGCTCACAATCTGACTAATGAAGGCCAAGTAGTCAAGCTTCAAACTCATCAACCATGTTTGCAGTAATTAAAATGTTTATGCACGGCATCAGGAGAGCCATTTACCTCTGTCAGTTAGCGTCAGAAGCTAAAGCTGCAGTTTGTTCCCTCCACGAGACACAACTAAAAAAATCATCATGTCTTACAAAAACAATCAGCTGCAATAGCTTTTTTTATATATGATGATAAACTTTCATAAGAGATGTGGGGCATCTACACCCAGGCGACAGTGATGCACATGTAGATGTACTGTTTGTCTGCATCACCCTGATCTATTGTGTCCTGTGGGCCTCTGCAGAGCAGAGGGAGGGGCTGCCATCATGTCACACACTCTGGCCTTTGAATCTACATCTGTATCATGGCACATGCAAATATGCATATGTCATGAAGACATGAAAAACATCATTTCTATCTGTTCGGTCGTACAGTCTGTCCGTGTGCCGACTGTCCGGGTGAATGTTTGGTTGAATATTATGTTACACGTTGCTGACGGACACAAGGACTGGACCCCAGTGTGCAGCAGGACACGCTGAGCTGCAATTCTCTGGTTTTTATCTGTTTAAATGAAGCTGCAGCCGCCTTCACTCCAACACCTAAATGTTACAGAGAAGCCTCCACAAGGAATCTAGAACAAATGCATCTACAGTATGGATGATTCAGGTGTGGTCTTTTAGGGTGGAATGGACTCATGTGATGATTATTTTAATCCAACAAACAAAGCTTAGGTGGATCCAGACCTCCTTTTCTCTGTGAGCCTACGAAAGCCAAAGGAAGTGGTGGTGGTGGGGGGGAACACAGTCACTTGTTTTAGTTGAGGACCGCACGCCCTCTGGTGGCTAAGCTCTGCCACTGTTGGTGACAACGTGTACTGCTCATCACATCACAAGTGGGGTCCATGCAAATCTATGAAAATAGACAGAAAAATCAGTTCAAACGTGAATTGCAGGGAATATGTGTTGAGCCTAAGATGTGCAGAAGGTTGAGTGGTGTATCCCCCCCTCTGTTTCTCTGGTTACACACAGTTACAATCAAATACTACTACTCACTACTCTCACACCTTTTTATTTACTTGTAGATTGATCCCCTTCAGCGACGCCATTATACATAATGAGTGCAGAGGCTGAGGATGTGCTTGCCTGGTAGAGGACGCTCACACCACAGGAGGAGCCACTGGACCATGTGTAACATCACACTGGTAATAACGTGGTCTCATAGAAGACATTATTCATTTAAAATGAATTATTATTAAAAACTTAGCCCCCATAAGTGAAATGATTACATTTTAAGGTGAGGACATGTTATATGGTTAGGTTAAGGTAAGGGTTAGGCCTAGTAGTTATGATAAGTAGTTACGGTTAGTAGTCCTCTGAGGTCCTGGAAACCAGACTGTGTCTGTGTATGTGTGTGTGTGTGTGTGTGTGTGTGTGTCACTTTGTTTATTACTACTTTGTTAAGACATCAAAACAATGAGAGAAAATGATGCAGTAAACAACGATACATTTTATATTTTAGACTATTCATATCAATGGTTTTCAAGAATTCACCTTATGAAATCTTCGTCTTGCCCTCTTCGTGCTAACGCAGGGTTAGCGATGCCACACAGTTTTATACAGTGAATATTTATGACTGTTCTAATTGTTCATATTATGGCAAGAGCCACTCAACAAGAGCCACTCAACAAGAGCAACAACAGTCCATTGCTACTTTAAGGCATGACGATCAGTCATTCTAGAACATTTCAAGGACGTTTGAATGAATCCTCAAGTGCAGTTGCAAAAACCATCAAACGCTGTGATAAAACTGCAGTTCATTACAATCACCAACCTCAGAAACTGCAAATGAAGAGCACTTCAGGTGAGGTGCTTCACTGACTTCATCTCAACAGAGGCCTTCACGAGGTGGAATGGCTGAAAATATACTGAAGAAGAAGAAGAAGTGAATTGTTTAGGCCAAGAAACACAAGGACTAGATATTAGACCAGTGGAAATCTCAGCTTGGGTCAGATCACTCCAAATGTGTGACACAGAAAAGGTGAGCGGATGTTTTCTACAACGTGAAGCAGGAAGGAGGAGGAAGAGGAGGAGGTGTGATGGTGTTGGTGACGCGGTTAGGGATTTATTCAAAATTCAAGGTGCACTTAACCAGCATGGTTACCACAACATTCTGCAGCAACAATCCATCCCGTCTAAGACAATGGGCTTTATCTCACACCCATGGCAAAGTGTTGCTAGTTTTCAACCAACATATTTGTCATTTCTCAGTGTGCAGGTGGCAGATGCACGTGAGTGTGTGGGTGTGTTTGTCGCAGGTTGGGCTGGCACTATGTTTAGGTCAATTACCAAAACCTCGGCTCACTAGGTGGAGATTTAAGTCCCTGGAATTTATTAAAAGTAAGATTCTGGATTACTGGCTGAAAGTCAGGTCGTCTCATTCAACGTTGTTCATATCTGACAAGGAAATCTGTTAAATGGCTTCATGAGCTGGAGCTGGTTATTTAAAAAAATGGACCCAAGCCGATCACTCCATTCTTCTTGAACTAAACAAATTAAAAGCAGAATATAACTCGCTAGGACTAAACAAAAGTATTATGAACAAAGGGAGAGAAGAGGACGGTTTCTTGCACAGAGAGCGTCCGAACACCAAATCAATCGTATCAGGGAGACAGAACGATAGAGGCCAACTGAAGATAGATGATACAGAGATAAATGTCTTTATAACTTTATAAGTCTTTTTTTTTCTTTCAGGAGATTAGTTCTTTTTTAACTAGTGTAAAATGTCCAACCCTATTGCAAGAGGAACAGTGGGCTCCCTTTATGTCCCTCTTCTTAGGTCACTTTTATCATTTTTAAGGAGTGCAGGTATTCACCCAGGTCAAGTGGGTTTTCTTTAAGGATAGTACGTCATCTGATCATCTCCACAGGCTGCTTCATTTTATGTGGCAAGCTGGAAGTCAGACAGCTCTTTCACTGGATGCTGAGAAAGCATTTGACAGGGTGGAGTCGGAGTACTTTTTCAATCATTAGAAAGGTTTGGCCTTGGTCCCTCTTTTATTACATTACAGTCCAAAGGCATCTGCGGTAACAAATGGCAGGAAATCTCCTCTGTTTCAGCTTTACAGGAGGACGAGGCCGGGCTGCCCACTGTCCCTGTCAATATCCGCGTCCATGCTTGAACCATTAGCAATAGCTCTTAGCATAAACTACCCCTGTATGCAGATGATGTTTTGATACTGTCCAGACATCCAACAAGTGTACCTCACATCCTCACCTCTCCACGTGTGTCCGCTTACACAATCAAGAGGTCAAAGTCTGAATGTTAGGCAGGGATGGCTTTTTATCTGGGTATAAAACTTAAGTCATGGCTGGATGACACTGTGACAATTAATCTCCTCCCTCTAATTCAGGAAATAGAACCCATGCTACAACTCTGGACCAAATTAGGACGGTCCCTTCTGGGGGAAATTTTACAGACAGTCATAGTTCTTCAATTGCATTATAAAAGTAATATGTTACCATTAAGCTTAGCACACAACTGAGGCATTGCTAAAATATTATGAAGCTGTAGAACTTTTTGTGGTCTGGGAAAAAAACATGTCAATCTGACAAAATGTTAAGCAGCTATAGATGAAGGCCTGGATGGATGAAGGCCTGGGCCTCCACATACAGGACCAACCAAGTTACAAACCCAGGTCTTTTTGCTACAAAGGCAAGAGTGCTAACCACTGCACCACCGTGTGGCCTGAAGATAAAATACTAAACATATTTCAAGTAAGCAACAAAATGCACCTGAGTTTATCAGTGAAAGACAAAGTTCAGTGGTTCTGTAACAGTAAGTTTGACATCACTGCTACAGTTCTCTTTGATTTGTCACGGTTGCATTACAGCAAAAAGAACCGGGTTCATGACCCAGTCTGAGAGCCTCTGTACCTGTCCGGGTTCTTCTCAGTTATGAAGACTGAAACACTCAGCTGGGTTCAGAGCTCAACAGAGAGAGAGAAAAGACACAAAAAGCTACAATCTACCAAAAATAGGTCATTTATTAGAAAGGCACGGTGACAATAATCTGGTCTCAGGAGGGATGATCAGATTAAGCTACAGCAGGAAAACGGTGACTTCGATCACACTACAGTAGATATGTGAGTCCTATCCATCGCAGCAGAGCATGATTGTGCAGTTTTACAATCATGCATTATCATTGAACCAGAAATAACACCCAGCAGGAATGACTACAGTTGGGCACAGCAGTTTAGACAGAGTACAGTTCTACTGTATGAACCAAGAGCATTTGTATGAAACACAAGCAAGTCCCACAATAAACCCTACAAAAGCTCCTTACCAAAATCCCTGCAGACAAACTAGTGTATACATCTGGCTCTTGGCCATGTGCCTGTGCCCACACTTTCAACAACAAGTCTGGGGTCTGGCTCCTCCTCCCAGTCTTTGTGTTCCCTCCGTCTGCTGTGAGCGCCAAGTTCCCGAGTCATGTTGGTGACGTCCGCTAGCTCTCGCCTCTGGGACAACGAAGTCACCATGTGCTCGAGCTTGGAGCGGATGGTAGAGTAATGGTGCCTGCGCTCTTCGGCCAGTTTGTGGATGCAGTCCTTCAAGGAGTCGTCGGCAGCTGCCCGAGCAGGTGAGATGTGCCTGGGTGATGTGACGGAGGGAGAGGAGGCCTGCTTTGCTGCTGTGTCCGTCTCTGTGATGATGTCCGGCTGCGGTGTGAGCTGGAGGTCAGTCTGGGTGTCACTGTCGCTCACCGACCTGCTGGTCTGAGTAGAGGCGTGGCAGAGGGCAACGTTTGTTATCGCTGCTTCTTCCTCGGGCAGCTGATCTGTCGGGACAGGACACGATGTGCCACCGGCCAGGATCTCCTTATGCATGTCATGCTGCTCCTTCCAGTCTTCACCTATGGTGGAGGCGTTAGACACTTGGCTGGTTTTAAGACGAGCTGGAGAGTCCCACGTGGGTCGCTTCGCTGAGACTTGGGGTTTTTGGTTGGGAGTGCTGGTCAGACACACTGGCTCCAACGGCCTGACTCTGACCATGTGAGGGGAAAAGGTGACTGAGGGTTTGATGAGGTGCTCGTAGGTGCCACTGTTCCGGAAACTGGGAGGCGCCTGAGTATTTATAGGTAGAGACTGAGCATAGAGGATGCGGAACTCCTCATCAAACTTCTCTGTTATCTGGCCGGAAAGTTCAATCAGATTGCTGCTGTTCAGTTTCCCGTCAGTCCAGGTGAACCTGCAGAGGAATGAAACACGTGGGACTAAAAGTGAGAGGCATTTAAGACTGAATTAAGACTGGGCAATATATCGATATTGTACAGTAACTCTATCGTTGAGACATGAGACAATATATGGTTTCAGATCATTATTAGGTATCTGTGATGACTTTACCAGGTTTTATAGGCTGTTGCATTGATAATTGTCATATTTATGATATGGAATACATTTGTGAAATGCATTAAACATTATAAATTCAATATTATGTATATACTGATTAAAATGAAATAGACAAATTTATATTTTTTGTAAAAAAAAAAAGTCACAAAAAAGTATATTGTGATTTTTATTTCCCCATTTCCCCCAGAACTAGAGAGAATTATTTTTTTTAAAGCTTGGTAAATTTGTGAATTTCATGCATTTCCATGCTGCAATAATAGTCAAATAAAACAATGTGTCCACTTTGACCTCAGGTACAATCAGGCTTACAGGTTCTTACCTGTAGGAACCTGTAGCTACTCTGTTGCCATCGACCAGCATGAACTTCTCATGAACTTTCCCCGTAATCCTGGCTCCAGATCGCATGTAATAAGTCGTACCCGTTATGGTTCGCACTCTCATTTGCTGTAAGGATTAAAACAGAGAGTGAACAAGGGTGAGAGGAAAGAAAAGACCCGCCCAGTCAAACATCTGCTGCAGAGCTGCTCTTACATGGGTTTACCTTTGCAAATCATAAAAGCGTACTTTAAAAAATAACTCCTCTGCACTTGACTAACTGCAGGACCCTTCAGTTAGACATCAAGCACCTGCTGCTCCTGCCAATATTTCACAATGAAATCTAACTAATGGATTCAGAGAAGGTATTGTGTTTGTGCCGTACTTGACAGGCTGATGGGCGGTCCACACCAAAACCAGCCTCGTGAAGTTTATCTTATTAGCATTTTATCCACATGGAAACAGCATTTTGGGAGCAGCTGACCCTGAAATGAAATTTATTTAGTGGGAAAAGCTCAGAACACTTGTGTTCTCATGTAAACGACCAATACACTACTTTGGGATAACGATGATGTCATAGCCACGCCTCTCTCTTGCACTTGCACTTGCTTATGTTCACGTGTTATCTTCCTCTTCTCGTGTTTGGAGATTGTTTGATGGTATACACTCCAACTTTGTTTTTTAAAATACACACCACACATGTACATCTCCTCCAGTTTTGGTGTACTTCTGGAGCAGCACTACAGCGCCACATACAGGCCTGTAATGTGTACTACAGTATTTAGAGACATTCAGGTTTTGTGTGGATGAGGACATTCCCTGAAATGAGGCCATGTTTATGGAAAACCTTGGTTTCCATTTTGTTTCCGTGTGGACTGGGACATACTTTATATTCTCATTGTCTGTTTTGTTGTGAACTGTGCACAAGAAACAGTTCACTGTTCATGCATCCACTGTGTATCTAAGTATCATGAACATTATTATTGTTTTACACCACTTTTCTCTTGGGCAACTGAAGAATTCTAATTCTGAGCATTTCTGCTTTTCACTAAACAAACAGCATGGGCATTATAGCAACTGCAAATATGTACACAAAGCCTATTAAAAGAAGTGGAAGACTTGAAGGCTCTAGAAAGACGCGGTGGGTCGATCAATCACTCATTCAGCTTCGTGTGCATAAATACAGAGCGTTGACTATTTACATATTTTAATTTGATGCCATCTGCTGTGCACACAGGGCCACTCCCAGCTTTACCGAAACAACCACATACCCGGAGGTCATCCAGGCGAACACCAACATTTGTGCACATCTTGAGAAAAGCAGGAGCACATAATTGGTCCAACAGGATGTAGACAGGTACTCCACGCTGGGAACACGCCTCCTGGAGATCTTTAAAGATATCCAGATCTGTCAGGGAGTCTGTCACTATGGCGATCACCTGCAGTGAGGAGAAGCAGAGGTAATATAAGAGAATTCTCTCCCAGATGAAGCACATGATTGTGTTTTTCATTATTGTTCCATGCAAGGCCTCAGTGAATGTCTGTCAGACACACTCCCTGCAATGTGTGTCCCGATGAGCTCTCTATTGACTATGGTCTGTTTCCATGGCAATCAGCGTGTAACACTTGGTCAGCAAACAAATGACTTTTATGCAGGACACAAGTAGGTGCACTGTCAGGCTTGCTGCCATTTTCCTCCGCTTCATTTTTTTTTTTCGACTACGATTTGTCTTTTTGTCGAGGAGGAATGGAATTTCACATGCTGTGGGGAGGATATTTTAGATGTGCTTACATTGGTGTTACTATCCACATGCAGGTCTGGAGCTGCCCACCTTATTTGGATAAAAGTGTCTGGGTTGTTTTCAGAAAAACATGCATAGCTGAGTTACATTTCAGAGAAAGGACGCTCCTGTGACGTGAGCGGGACGATGTGTTCTGTGAGTGCAGTCAAAAGATACAAAAGTCAAACGGCATCTTTTAGCTTTGATCCAGGGAGTAAATTCATAGTTTAAATGTTTCTAATGAAGGGAAGAATCCAAACTTTAACAAAGGGGAATGAAGCAAGTCAAGGCACATCTGGCACACAGGCCTCACACAGGCCTGAGGTGCTGCTGCTGCTGAGCCACACATTCACTCACTCACTCACTCCCTCCTCTTCAAGCTGGAATGTTCCTTTACAAAAAGGAGAAGCTGGACTGACAGCTCCTGCCAGAAACATCAGTGTGAACGTGAATGCTTTGTTATCTGTTGGTTTGTCTCTTTTCTCTTTAATCAAGACGTCAAAACACTCAAACTTCTAATATTCACGTCCATCAAAAGAACTCCACACGAACAGTCTGCAGTGGATCTTGAGGATGATACACAAATATTTTTTACAGGTGACTTCACACACACACAAACACACACACACACACACCCAAAGTACTAATGATTAAATAAATAAAATCACATTCTAACCTACCATCAAAGTATTTAGGCCCATTTTAAAATCAACATTAATATTCATTTGGATATTACAGTATTATTATCTATATTGCACATAGATCATAGAGCTACAACTAACTATTATTTACATAACCGATTAATCTGTCGATCATTTCCTCGATCAATCGAATCAGAGTCAGTGTCAAACCTGGAAATGATGATGCTCTCAAATGTCTTGTTTTTGTCCACAAACCAAAATTATTCACTTTTGAATGATTTCTGTTTCATGGAGCAAAGAAATTCTGATTAGATTCACATTTAAGAAGCTGAAACAATCATGAAAAAAAAGCTTCAAATCAATTCATCCAGTAATGTACACAAGTACAGTAATAATACAACTTGAAACAATAAGGCAATTGAATTTGAATTCAAATTAGGGATGATTAATAGTTATAATGCTTAATAATCAACTAATTGGTTTGATTGTTTTTAATAATTAAAACAAGTTCTCTTGAGTTTTTAGCTTCGTAAATGTGAATATTGTCCGGTTTCTTTGCTCCATTTAAAGATAGAGTGAGAGAGGATCTGACATTGTGTGGTTCTAGATTAATCAGAAAATAATCGATAGATTAAATTATTCTAAAAATAATCATTAATTGTGGCCCTAATTAAAATATAATAATTGAACATTTAGTAGTAGCCTAGTAGTATAGATGATATGGTTAGGGTTTTCACAGAATGATTAAGCAGATAAATGAAGAGTGAAAGTGAATAAATGCAGACCTCTCTGGCGCTGTGGATCATCTTCCTCGCCGCCTCCTTGCAGCTGTAGATGTTCTCTCCGTAGCTGGGCTGGAAGTGCGCCACGGCCCGCGTCACTCCCCGGTACGAGCCCGCGGTGAAGGCGGGCCAGCCCATCTCCAGCAGCGGCGGCTCCACGTCCGACACCTCGGGGAAATAAGTGACGGAGGAGCAGTCCATGGAGCTGCTGAGCGACTGCTCCAGCGGCTGCTCCTCGCCGGCCACGGAGACGCAGCGCGGGTGCGCGGCGATGCTCCCGATCTTCCGGATCTCATCGTCCGACAGAAAGTTCGGGATCTTCTCTCTGGACAGGAAGTCCAGAAAGCGTTCGACTCCTGCTGACAGCAGCTCCTCCAGCGCCAGCCGGTGTCTCTCGTTATAAACCTCCTTCAGGTCGTCGGTCCCGGCGCGCTTTAGTCCTGGTCTCAGCGGTGAATCTTCCCAACACTGCGACAGCGCCATGGTTGGTGCCCTGTGCTCTGCTTCTTCTGACACAGGTGGTGCAGCAGCAGCAGCAGCAGCAGCAGGTAACGGCTGTGACCCTCAGGGACTCACATTCGTATCCTGTTGTTTTCCCTCCGTGCTGATCCCTCGCGCCTCCACATTGGCTGGAACACACACGCACACACACACACACACAGCTGAACGTCGGCTCCGGAATCGCTGAGTCACGCCGTCACTCTCGCGAGGAACGGCTCTCATTGGTTCGTTTGGAAGAAAACAAACCTGCAGTACGTCCTCCTGCTCTGCTTGGATCCGGTTACACACACACACACACACTGTACGGTGTCTTCTGACTTCAGAGGACAGTACGTCGACTTAATTCATTTAACCTTAACCATAAGAACTGCTGTCATAACACTATCAGCTCACTTCCGCCCAACTTTCCTTCATTTATTTGAAGATTTACATCCCCACAACATCTCCTTACCCTAACCAGAATCAGAATCACCTTTATTGTCATTATACAGTGTACAACGAGATTAAAGGACAGCTCTAGTAGTGCAAGTGAAGAGATAAGAGTGGAAGAAGAAACAACAAAACAGTGCACCAACACCTTCGACAAAATTAGAAGGATATGTAGTTAAAAAAAAAAAAGTATTCAAAAGTATTTACAGTGGGAGCCAGTAAGGGAAATATGCAGTATATGATACAGTACATTGTTCATTGTACAGCAGAGTGGATGTATGTGGGGTTTGTAAGAATATTGCACTAACAGATTGGAAGAGTTACTGATGTTAAGCACTCTTATTGCACAACTGTCTAAATGCCCTTCTGAAGGCTTAGTCTGAACCCAATTCTACATATACAACAACACACCAACACACACACATAAAAAGAGAAAGAGAGAGCGAGAGAGGTCCCACTCTGACTCAAGTCCTGAAATGATTTTAGCCCATCTGTCCACCCGTGTGTCATCTGTCACAGTGTCTGCAGCTCATGGAGCTGTTTGTAGTCACAAGAAATAGCAGTGTGAAGTGAAAAGTGTGCGCCTCAGTCTGATGTTAATATTTAATTCCACATCTATCTATCTATCTATCTATCTATCTATCCATCCATCAGAAACTTCCCAATCATTTCGTCACATTTTTAAAAGAACAAATAAACCTGAACAATGGCTTTTTTGGATGATGGTCAGGATGAATAAGATGATCACATGAAATGAAATTAAAGATGAATGAATGAAGTCAAGGGCAATGTCTGACCTCTTGACCTTAATCTGATCTCTGAAAAAAACCAAAACATTTGAGGTTTGAAAAACACTGGCCAACATGTTTCAATATTTTATGGACCAAACAATGAATGAATGTAAAAATAATCAACAGATCAACTGGTTATGAAAATAATGTAGAGTAGAAACATAAAATACAAACTGTCCAGGGTGTGACTCCACCCATCGCCCTATGTCAGCGTGACTCGTGGTAGATGGATGGATGGATAGGGCTGCAAGTTCTGCTACTAATGAATATTTTCATAATCGATTAATCTGACGATTATTAATATAGAGTAATAGACTAATAGAGTACTTGTTATCATGTTCTCGAATGTCCTGTTTGTCCACAAACCAGAATTACTCAGATTTAATGATTTCTTTGTTATATGGAGCAAAGAAACCAGAAAATATTCACATTTAAGAAAATCTGAAAACTTAATAATGAAAAAAAAAACTCAAACCAATTTATCAATTATCAAAATAGTTGAATTCTGTTACTTTCTACATTTCACTTTCTGTATTTTATGTTTCCATCCATTAGGAGCTGAAATAATTACTCGATGAATCGGATATGAACTATTTTAATAATTGATTAATCGGTTAATGAGTTGGCAAACATGCCATTAATTAAATACCATGATAAAAAAAAAAGTGAGTTCAGTTTTGATTTAATAAGCCACATTATTCCATCAGCAGCAACAGAAGCCACTTCAAACCTGATCCCACACAGACAGGGAATCACATTTAAGCAAATAGGAAATAATGACACGAGTAAAGACCCACATTATACTTCACAATAAGCAAACATGGATTAATGGAGACAAATATTTTGTTAAGATCGACAGTGTGACATAACACCACCATCAGCACATGTTCATACAGTTGCTTTAAGTTTGTGTTTGTATGTCAACGTATTTACCTTTCAATGGCTAAAAACCACATTTTAAATAATAGTGCACATTACATCACATTCTCATGGATGAAATCAACTTGATTGTGACTGTCAGGTATACCGTGTTTTACAGAAGACACGTTTATTAACAATATGCTGCTGCCGTGACCTTACCTGACCTTTTATTTCTTTCACAAATATTCAGTATATGCTGATAAAAGCACATACATAAGCGTCTATGTTTATTCTGCAATCATCCTCTTTCCTCTCAGACCCTCATTGTGAACGTGTCTCTACACAGGCTGCATTTACACTGCAGGTTACCTGAAAATGGTAAATCGGCCAATTCAGAAGTGAAAGTGGTGTTAATATGAAATGTTTTAAAGTCTTAAAAGGCATGAAACCTCAGCACTGGTTTGAGCCTGGTCATGAGTCATGTGATCGTAGAGTGTGATTTATTTCCACATACCAACAAGGCCTGAAACCCAACTGACAACATCCGAATCCATGTGCTTCCACTGTCGCACAGTGGGTCACGTCTGATTTGTGCCACATGGAAGAGAAAGATCAGAAGTGGGTCACGCAGTGTCATCAGTCTTCAGAAGGTCAACGAGGTCACGGGATCATGACTCACACACTTCATGTGATTCAAAGATGATGTAAGTTTATGTCAAATCGAAATGCCCAGTTCATGGACACAGTGGCTCGTCAAGAGTTTCCTGTTTCTCTCAAAATGACATCAGTGATACTGAAAAAGACACACGTGACCTCATTAAGATGAAGCTCAGTCAAACTGCATCACTCATGTACACACACATACATTTACACACATGTACACTCTCCATGTGTTCGGGCTGCTCCACCATTGTATGTATGTATAACTATGTTTTACCAGTGTAACAACAAACCCAAATGTGTACTGGGTTGTACCCCGCTCCTCTTCTCCACACACACACACACACACACACGCGCGCTCTCTCTCTCTCTCTCTCTCTCTCACACACACACACACACACACACCTCATCCCCGCCCCTCTTCAAAATTTGAGATGAAAGGGCTTTTGGATTTTGGATGACGCTCGGAATCACGTGTTCATAGGAAACACTCGCTATCATTTTTTGGAGCAGCCTCGTCCTGCGCCGCCGTCCATAGTTGTTTAGTGGCGTCCATACAGTGTGGCTGAGGCTGCAGTGAAGCTAATGTAATGTAATGTACCTTACCGTGGACAGTGACGGGTTCACGCCAGTCCACTGGGTTCACTTGAGGAGAGCTCCCACCCCCTACTCGCCTCCTCTTCTTCTCAAAGCGCAACGATCGGAGCTAATCCAATATTATTCATTTATATATTAATGTCGGATTCCATTTTTCCTCGCGACTGCTGAGGTAAGTACACATCGACTCTTCCAAAAAGGCGAACACGTCTGATTACTGGCGAGCCGCGAGCGCCAAAGTTGCTCGCTGTAATAATGTCTCGCTATTGAATATTGGATTTTTGCTGTGGTGCTGTAGTCAAGGCAGTTTATATCAAGTCGCCAATGTATAAAATGGCGACAGTAGGTGGAGGAGGGGGGTGGAGGGATTTTGGGCAATATTCATAAGGTTATATAGATAGAGTGGCAGATCGTGTGTGGCGAGTGGGCTCTGCCCCACGGCAGTGTGAATGGAGTGAAACGGGTGAACTCGTCAGTTTGTAACAGTTCGAGCGGATCCTCGTCTGCCTCGCTCGCTCGCGCCGCGCTCCCTCTCGCGCTATACAATGTGGCGTATCTGCTTATTTTATTGCACAACGCGCTCGCTGTATTGCTGTTGTGTTGTGTGTGCGCGTGTGTGCGCGCGCGCTCATAGTTGTGTAAGACTTGCGAGCACAGAGACGGAGCAGCGCGGACTGTCATAGATGTTCAAACTGCACCACAACTATACATTTACATGTATCGATCTCTCTCTCTCCCTCTCCCCCTCTCTCTCCTCCCTCTCTCTCTCTCTCTCCACACTCACTCTTCCTGTTGCTAGAGCGGAAAGGTAGGCCTATGTGTGTATGTGTTAATGTGCGCGCGCGCGGGCGTGTGTGTGTGCGTGCGTGCATAGGACTTTTTCTTTCATTTCCTCCTCTTCCTCCTACCAACATGTGCTGCTGCTGCCCTACACACGCACACACACACACACGCACACGCACAGTACAGTAAAAGGAGCTGCTCATTTCTAAAGCATGTCGATGTTCAAATATCTCTACATCAATATCCGACTGTTGACCAGTCAGTGGTGAGTGGTGGCTCCGTGGATCACGTCCGTGGGTCCAGTGTCCCACAAGACAAGAGACAAACCCCCCCAAAATCATGTCCACGCTGGACAAACATGAAGCATGTGTGCAGCCTCTTGGACGGCTTGTTAGTGTTGGTCACAGCGTGCAGGTGTTTGTGTGTGTGTGTGTGTGTGTGTGGAGTACAGTTCAGACTCCTTCACTGCACTCATTAATTTTCAGCCATGTGTGGTGACCGCTAAGACAAAGGTAAATGAGCTCTGGCTGTGCAGCTCCAGCAGACTAGTTCAACTTGGCCCAGTGAGTTCAGAGTGTGTGTGGAGGTTTTCACTCCAGCAGGACTCTTACACTGGGTGAATGTCAATTCCCTTTGTGGATCCCTGGGAACAGTCTTCCATCTCCCTTCTCGGAACTGCTTTAATGAGGCCAGGCATATTGCCTTTCATTCCTCACTCCCTGCAATTAGGCACAGCTCACAGTTTTCGTTATGGCCACAGCAGAGTGTTTGTATACACAAGCACAATGTAGTGGGCAAAGAGTGCCCACTCGCTCTGCAGAAGTGTGTCTGTGCACATGCCACTCATCATAAAGTGGGGAACGGCGTGTTTCGGGACTGGGGCTGTGATTTTTCCAACTGTGGACGTCGAGGATGTTTTGTTAATATTTCCCTCCTACAGCTCAAAATTAAAGCCTTGCCGGAGAAAAAGTGGAGAAGGTCATATGGTCATGATTTGCAGATTTAGCTGACGTAGAGTGTATAACATTCCTTGAGTTGAGAGAGGAAAATCAACTATCTTATGCTAACCAGATCTATTTTACTGCCGTTTTTGTACAAACAAGCATTGACGATAGCAGCATTCCTCGTGATCCTCATGAGAGGATTCTGTGAAACGCGACGATGCCAATCGGCAGAAAGGACGGCGGTCTTTACAGGTTCACTCTCATTTGGGTCTTTCACCCGTTTTGGAATTGCTTTTGTCGTCGGACCAATGGCGTTACAGAGAAGCCCAGACGACTCAAAAGCCTGACTAAAGCTGCATGTTTGCACAGTTCCAACCAAAAGACACGTCTGTGCATTGACGGGGGGGGTGGTTGGTGGTGGGGGGGCGGAGAAACCTTGAGGCTAGTGGGGAAAGAGCCCCTGCCACTTTCTCTGTCCCAGGCAGAAAAAGGTTTGGTCAGCAGGCGTTTGGCAGTTAGAGGAGGCTGTGGTGTCAGCCATGTTAGGTTGGACACTACATGTGCGATACGCCGCCATCTTTCTTCCTTTTCGTATTATGTTGCTAAATGAATGCCTGTAGTCTTGGCTACAGAACTAAAGAATTTATTCATCAAAAGTCATGTAAAAGGATGCATGAGTCAGAGTTTTCTCTCTCTCTCTCTCCGTGCACCATGGTTTATTTGTCTGTCATTCATCTGCTTCACAGATAGAAGGCTTTTGGAGAACAATGTAAGATTTCAACAGTGAGGCGCTCACACAGTAAAGACACCCCAACGAGCCGAAGAGCAGTAGCTGCCCAAGCACGGCATCAGTCTGCGGGCCGCGCCGCTGACTGATCGAGGCGACGGTGACAGGAGGGCATTTGTAGTTGTTGTGTCGCTGCCGTCGTCGTTGTCGTCAACACACGCGGGAACGGAGGAGCATTTACAGACCTCACCCAAAGTTACCTGAATGAGGCGTAAAACATGAATGGACTCATCACAAGTGTGTGGCAGCGCATGTGGATTAAGTTTGTCCTGTGCCAGATGCTGTCCGGGCTTTTCACTGTGTATACGCATTGTGTGTGTGTGTGTGTTCTTGAGCTTGGTGGGTGTGGGTGTGGGCGAGTGTGTGTGTGTGTGTGTGGTGGGCAAGGGGAAGAAGGGGTTGCCATGGCAATGTTAACACATGAGTGGCACCACCGACCAGTCTCCCAGTGGACAAGGCTTCAGTGGTGGAGGTAAGGGGGGGTGTGTGTGTGTGTGTGTGTGAGGACGACAAGAAGGAGGCGAAGAAGGCTGACAACACCTGCGTCTCAAACACACACACACACACACACGACACAAACAGCGTAAACACAAGCCTCCGCAGTGTGTGTGTGTGTTTGTGTGTGTGTATCGCTGCTGTATTAGCACCTTGCTAATGACCCTGATGACTCTCCATTGTCTTTCAGCACACGTAAAAACACTGAGCCCTGAAACGCATTCAAAGGTAACACATCACACGAGTCCAGTGTGACAGCACCGACAGACACGGGAGGCATCAGTGAAGAGAACAAGCACAATTAGACAGTCAGTCGTCTAAAGTCTCGCAGCACTGGATCACGTTTCTTTTAGAAATGAGGGACCATTGTTCCCAATCTCTTGTCTGTGAAAGACAGTAATTGCTTTCTGGCTTATATTTGCTCGTCCAGCTGATCCACTCACATGACGTTAATCTATTTAATGGACATTTGGCAGAAAAAAAAAATGTTTTCACTAAACAGATTTTCAGATTTCTATTTTTTTATTTTTTCATTTATTTTTTTGGGTTGTTCAAATGTATCTGTGTGGAGTTCCCCCCCCCTCTCAACCCCAGCCCCCGTCAGGTCCTTGTTTTGTGCAGATTTCTGCAGCAGACTGACAACAGCCATGAATCACTGTCACAACAAATAACAGCCAAATAAATATTGTTCTAAGTGAAAGAATTCTGTTCTGCAACTGTCACATCAAGCGACTCCTTGTCAGTAATTCAGCTCAAAGAAAGATTTCCAGAACAGTGCAGGTGCTAAATGCTGCAGAGGTGAGGAGTGTGTGTGTGTGTGTGTGTGTGTGAGGTGTCAGCAGGGAGGAATATTGAAACAGCACAGCCTGTCATCATCATTAGTCATCCTCTCACTTCATTCCCAGATGTCTGAGTTCTGTCTCTTCCTTTGTCCTTCCTCCTCCAGCCTTCACATTCTCAGTCATGTGACACACAGCAGAAACAAAAAAACGCCAATCTCTGTTTGTTAACGTCAACCATAGGTGACCCAAAAATCTGGGTGGGTGTGTGTGTGTGGGGGGGGATGGGGGGGGGGGTCTGTGGAATCAGTGGATTGTTTTCAATTAAATTTTAATGTGTAGCGGTTGCTCTCTGCAGCCTCACCTTCTGTGGCGCTGGAAGCAGCTCACTGTAGGTCGGGCACGATTTTCCTGTTGTAATATTATAATTACTGCAGCAGTTTATGAGGCGATGGAAGACGATACACACGGCCGTCTCCAGTTGTTCTGTGGATGTGGCAGACGTCCACTCGGCTGTTTGCCTTTCAAGAGTCTAGAGGATGCTGAATGCTATTAACTACACGTTAATGAGATGTAAATAGAATTGTTATGGAAATGATAACACGAGGGCACACTTCCTGTACATCCCCAGGCCCGGATTAGATCTCGGCGGAACGCATAAACCCCATCAGATTTGAAGCCCAGTCTAATCCCATTTGTTTTGAAACGCTTGTTTTTTGAGAAGTTGAATGGCTCTAATGTGGTTTTACTCTCTGCTTATGCTCAGCATGTGTGTGTGTGTGTGTGTTCAGAGAGCATTTCCACTTTCCCTCACTTCAGATGTGACTCCCCTGGTCCGCCGAGTTGAAAAGAGTCGCCCCCGTCCCCCCCGTCCCCCCCGTCCCCCCCGTCCTGTGCCAGCGCGAGGACATACGACACATCAGGGACAGTGAACATCTGAGTGTTGTCTAACTCGCCGCTGAAACACAAGGCCGGGCTTTTCAGAGGGAGCATTGAATGGCTCTCTGTCTGGAAGCCCTTGTCTTGTGTCTGATCACACATCTTGCTGGCCAGATAAAGCAGCCCATTCTTTTGATAGGTGACCTGATTCTTTATGTAACCTTTCCCAACTTTTGGCTTGTCTTGGGTTTTCTCATGCAGGAAGTGGAGTGTGTGTTTTCGGGGAGGGGAGCTTTTGTACTGTGTACGGTCGCAGACTGGTGTCCCTCGAGTGCGGCCGCGCAGGCTGCACAGGCCGCCGCCGCCGCCGTGACCACATTACCTTCTCCATCACTTCATTCACTGAATCGTCCGAGCATACACTCGGCTATTTGTGGAACAAACAAAATTAACCACTTCGCTGCAGCTAAACTGAGCCTCCATTGTTTTTTTTGTTGTTTTGTTTTTTAAAGCCAAAGTTGTGAAACATGGTGACGTCTCTCAAACAGACACACGTCCTCTGTGCGTGGAAGCTGTGACGTCTAAATCCCTCGCTCAGTGGAACGAACTCGATGAACGCCGTGTCCTCAGCAGGGGTTAATTGAGTGCCGTCGGAGGATATCATGACCTCTCTGGCGGCGAAACATACAGCACATGCACACGTCTGGATGAAGTCAACCAGGATTACTGCATTCAATGCTGGTGACCTAGTTTTTGTTTTGTTTGAGTCTTTTTTGTCAGAAAGCAGCAGCTCTGTATAGAAATGAAAAAAAGAGGATGTCACAGTCCTGGGGGGGATCAGTGTGTGCTGTTTGGGCAGTCATTAGAGGGTTTTAATCCTGGAACAGGTTCATCTTTTATTTACCATGCAGCAGGCTGTGGTGAACGGAAGCCACTTCAGTACCTGCTGTACATGATGTCGAGGCTTGGAGAGGTACAGTATATGTTTGCATGAGAACGTGTGAACGGTGGCATTTGGACAGGTGGAGATCGAGAAAATAATCGACAGATTAATTGATTATCTGTAGCTCTAGTGTGTGGGCGCACTTGTACATAAATCTTTGTGAGGACTGAAAAAACCATCTCAACCACAGGAAGTGGTCCACACATGACGGTTAAGACTTGGTTTTAGGGTTAGGGTCATAATTAGGTTTAGGTTGAGGTTTAGGTAAAGGATTTGGCATTTAGATGTGATGGTGTGTGCGTGTGTGTGCGTGCGTCTCATGAGTTCACACAGGGGGCAGAAGGTGCCGTGCATTTGAAGGTATTTGTTTGACATGTTTTGTACGTTAATGCCACTATTAAAAGCAGCTGCATCAGGAGCAGAACACTGACGACTGTAGCCTTTGTCTTTGCTCACATACTTTGCTAAATATTTGCAGCTTTGTGAGGGAAAGAGAGGAATCTCTCTTTTTTTTTGTGTGTATATGGAAAAGGAGACATGTGCAGACTGCAAATACAATTCATATCCACCCTTAAGACTGGAGTGTTGTTGGGGAAGGGAAAGCATTTGGATGTGGTTTTGCTAATGGATTTAAGCTCGCAGTGTGTCTGTGTGTTGTGATTATGTGTACACGCGTGACGTCAGGCTGCGGGATGAGACGATACGAGTCAGCACCTTGAAGTGGCTTCAGATGTTGCTCGTAGTCAGACTCTGTGGATCACTTTCAAGTCCTAAACATTACATACAGATGTCTCAAGTCAAACATGTTGCTCTGCACTCCATCGTCTTCCTCCCGGAGGGTCATGGGTTCCGTGCCTGCATCGTGTCGTCTACATTCTGATGTGTCCCTGGGCTTTAACCGCAAATTGCTGCTGGTGGCTGTGCTGGCAGCGTGTGAATGCAATGACAGATGTGTGATGGAGAACGTGCTGCATGTACTGTACGCGAACGTGTGACTGGCAAACAGACACTAAAAAGTGCTTTAGAAGTATAGAACATTTGCTAATTATCTTACCAAATGGAAGTAAGCTAAGTTATTCTTATTTCTTACTGGTAGATAATATAAAAAAAAATATATTTAAATGCACCTTTGCTCCCGTAAAAACAAAACAAAATATTAACTCTCACGATGAGCTCTTTTTTTTTTTTCAGACAAACTCCAAACTATTGTTGCATATTTTGTGTTTGCTGTTCATATGTGAAGCAGATGGTAAGGTTATCAAGCACTGTCAATTTGGAGAGGTGAAGTACGTCCCACTCAAAATCCCTAAAGTATACTAATGAATGGTATTTATTTATTTCCTGATCACTGCTTCCTGTGCGGAGGCAAAATCACATTTGGCAACAAAAAAACATCCAGACCCTGATTCACTGATTCATACCCAGCACATCACATTTACTGTACATGAAAATCCTACAATTATAAAATGAGTTGAAGGTTAATTAATCATCGCTTTGTTGATCCTAGTACACGGTGTGTGTGTGTGTGTATTACTATTAAAAAATGACATTCAGTAACAACGCTTTTTTGGCAAAACATTTTTTTACGGCTAATTATAATTTTATCGAGAGAAAGAAACTCAGCACTTCAGACAGCAAACAAACGCTTTTATCACGGCATCAGTGGAAAGAACTCTCTTATAAAGATACGAATAACAATCTTTTGATGCATCTCCAGCAAGTAGCGAGATCCAACTCCTCTTTTCTCTTCTTAATTCCGATCATAAGTATATACTGTATGGCTTTTAAAGAAGAAAAGCCTTGGACTTGTGCTTTACTTCTGTAATTGCTGATAAATAACCACCTACACTAATCACAGTGTATCTCCACCTACACTTTTTACTCTGTGAGCCTCTTACTGGAATATGTCAAGTATGAATATTTAAAAGTTTGGAAAACGTGTAAAAATATGTTCCCTGTTGTATGAGGTTGAGGAAATGGGGTTAATATAATATAAATATAATCTAAAATTCACTTCAGTTAAAGTTCTCTGGGCCCACGGAAGGTTTGTGAGTGACAATACAATAAATAAAATACAGTTATGACCTTTCATTTCACATAATACCTGCTTTATTTCTTTGGCTTTTTAATGTTAAATGAAGGATATTTACGTGTGGTTAGAAACAATGACATTGACTATAAATATTGACTATAAATATTGTCCAAATATTGCCCTATAACACAAATAATTAGGCTTAAAATTAATTTTTTAATTTTTTACAGATACCTTCACAGAAATCTTCTCTCAAGTCACAATATAGGAATAATAAGAATATGTGAAATGATTAATAGTTAATCCTCAACATCATACAACAGGGTACATATTTTTACGCACACACATATATGTATATTTTTTTTTTAATCAATAATATTCAAGACAATAATATTGATTTGAAAATACATGGAATAAACAAAATTATATTAAAAAAAGTCACTTAACACTTCTTTAATTTTAAGCCTAATTATTTGTTATAGTAGAATTGGACCATATTTATAGTCATTGTCATTGTTTCTAACCACATGTAAATATCGTTCATTTAACATTAAAAAGCCAACAAAATAAAGCAGGTATTCTGTGAAATGAAAGGTAATAACTGTATTTTATTTACAGTGTATTGTCACTCACAAACCTTCCATGAGCCCAGAGATATATGAGATATATCCCAATATATCTCATATATCAGGATATATGATAATAGTTAATCCTCAACATCATACAACAGGGTACATATTTTTACACACACACACACACGTATATATATATATATATACATACATACATACATATATATTTGTTTTGATTTTTTGATTTAATTACATGTAATAAACAAGATTATATTAAAAAAAGTCACTTAACACTTCTATTATTCTATTAATTATTTGTGTTATAGTAGAATTGGACCATATTTATAGTCAATGTCATTGTTTCTAACCACATGACATTGTTGAGGTTCACTTTGAGTGACGAAGATGGATAGGATCAGGAATGAGTCAATCAGAGGAACAGCACGTTAGATGTTTTGGAGATAAGATCGGAGCGGCCAGAATGAGATGGTTTGGTCATGTACAGAGGAGGGATAGTGAGTATATTGGCAGAAGGATGCTGGGGTTGGAACTGTCAGGCAGGAGGTCTAGAGGAAGACCAAAGAGAAGGTTTATGGATGTAGTGAAAGAGGACATGAAGTTAGTTGGTGTGAGAGAGGAGGATACAGAGAACAGGGTTAGATGAAGGAGGTTGATTCACTGTGGCGACCCCTGAAGGGAGCAGCCGAAAGGAAAAGAAGAAGAAGAAGATATCTCATATATCAAGATAAAGCCTAAAAATATCCAGATATTATTTATAAGTCATATTGCCCAGTCTTACCTTTAAGCTTGATAATTATTAGATTTCTATCGTAAATATAATCGATGGTAATAAGATATTTTGCAGGAGCTATTTCCATTTCAGCCTATGATTGTATGTTTTCCATCTAACTGCGTCGCACTAACAATATTTGTGTGTAATGACTAAATCGAATTTGGGCTGAAGGAGTCACTTCCCTCTGTTTTTGTACTCTCACCCCGCAGATTCCCTGGGAGCTGTTCATTTTGTCCATGTGACAGGAATCCTAAAGTGGCAGAAGGCATGAAGCAACACTGTGATCTCATAGTGGCTGGTCCATGACACTAAACTCAATTCAACCCTCTCCACTATCCACCCTCCCTCTGTTCTCATCACACTGGATAACCAATCACTCACTCTGCCATCTACACAAAGCTGCACCATGGCCAGCAAAAGGAAATCCACTGTACCCTGCATGATACCATCCAAATCCAAGCATGTGCGTGAGGAAATCATCCTGGGCTCACTGCCAGAACTCCTACCAACAATCCCAGAAGATAGCATCCTCAGTATCTCTGGAGAAGAGTCTGGCCGGTTCTCTCACAACTCCTCCAAATCTGAAAGTGGCAGCGAGATCCAACGAGGAGGTACATACAGCTGTTCGACTTGTCGTTTTGAATCCAGAGATCTGAACTACTTTCTGGATCACATGCACAACTGCCACTTAGACTTTAGGGCCCAGCCCACCTTCTACTGCCTGAACTGTGGGGTGTCAGTCGTCCGCTTCGAGGCTCTGGCTCTGCATAACGCCAAAGCCCACCCCAAAATAATGGAGGGCTTGGTCACTGCCTCCCTAACGGTCAACAAGAGGGACGGGGTAACCACTGCGGATCAAAGTCTGTTCACGGACGGTGGAGAAGACTACAGAGAATCTGCGATCTCCCTCACCAAAACACCAATCGCAAAGATGATGAAAGCCAAGGGAGAGCACAAGAAGATTGTGGTTTCTCACACCGTGGAAGTACGCAAGATAGACACTGGAAAGGATGTAGACCCCAGCATGCTGACAAATGTGCCTGAACTCCAGAACGGGGCCCTCAGTGTTTCTGGTGCCCCAGCTATGCCGAGGACCGCTGTCACTCATGTGATTACGACAGTGTCCAACCAAGTCTTTCACCAGCACACTCCCTCCCTTTACTCCCCCCCTTCCTCCAATTCCAATAAAGACCTTCCAAAGGTGATGATCCCTCTCAGCAGCATCCCAACCTACGATGCAGCCATGGACACCAGCAGCTTTCTCAAGACATCCTTTGGCAAGTTCCCCTACCCGACCAAAGCTGAACTCTGCTACCTAACGGTGGTTTCAGAGTTCCCTGAAGAGCAGATCAAACTGTGGTTCACTGCACAAAGGCTAAAGCAAGGCATCAGCTGGTCTCCCGAAGAGATCGAAGAGGCTAGAAGGAAGATGTTTAACACCGTGTTCCAAGGTGGAGCGCCTCAGAAGCAGCCTGCTGCACAGCCGCATGCCAATCACATTGTTACCCATCACACTATCAATGCCCAGCCAGGCTCAAAGGGACCAAACTTTCAAATGGCCAAAGTCCCATTTGGCAGCATGAAAACACGGCCTATGGGAGTCATAACCACACAGGCCAACATGTCAACCAACCCCAACGTCACCAGGGTCTCATATTCTACTCCAATAGTCCCCCCAAAGTTTCCGCCCATGTTCAGGACAACACAGGTACTGTCCAAGAACGCTCAATCCTCTGTGGAGACAAACAAGAGCAACGGCATCGGCCTGGACATGGCTGGAAACAGTGGTTATGTGAGTAGCACCAGCAGCAGTCGAAGCAGCAGTAGCAGCAGTAGTAGTAGCAGCAGCATCAGCAGCTATCTGAGCAGTAGTAACGGTGGTGAGACGGTCACCAGGAAAACAGTGCATAGCAGCAGCCTGACGAGCGGCGTCAACAGCATCGCCACCTGCTCTGCCAACATTAGCAATAATGAGGAGCACTGTGGTGCCAACACCAACGGCAAACCAAATCTCAAAAGCAACAGTTTACCGGTCGGATTGGAAGGTTCCAGCAGTACAGAGAGTCACATGATCATCAACAACAACAACACCAGCAACTCCAACATCAGCCGTAACAATCACAACTGCGGCGTCCTCAGGCCACAGGAGCCGCGCCGCATCCCGAAGCACGACGACAAACACAACAACTACGTCCACAAGTCCACCACCAACAGCAGCAGTAGCCGTGAGTACCCCAGCACGACCTTCAGCGACAGCGTCTCCAGCCTGAACCACGCCAGCAAATCCCCAACGGACAGCACCAGCACCACTATCATCACACAGAACAGCTCATCCATTTTAGATGAGGGTAAATGCAACAAGGACTTTCCCATAAAAGGCATGTCTATCTTAAAGCAACTCATCAAGGAAGACGACCCGTTTGCTGAGGAGAGAGCCTGTCCAGAGGTGAAAGTTCAAGACCCGATCAAGATCAACTTCAAGCGACTGAAGATGAACGAGCCAGAAATAACGTCGGAGATTCTACATCACGAACATAACAAGGTATCGGAGGTAGCTGAGCTTTCCACCCCGCAGCCGCCTTTCTCTCCGCCCTGGGGCAACAAGACCCCCCAACAGCTGCACATCCTTCGACAGGTTTTCTCCAGTATCCGCTGGCCCAGTAGTCAGCAGTATGAGGATTTGAGCGTCCAGACAGGCCTTCCCAAATCAGAGGTGGTGCGCTGGTTCAGCGACAGCCGGTACAGCCACAAAAATGGGCAGCTGAAGTGGCTGGAGACCTATCAGCGGCTGCCCACAGAGTCAGAGGACGCACGGAGCCATGGAGACGCCGAGGCGGAGCCTCAGAAGGACCCTCAAGCAGCCAAAAAGAAACTTGTTGAGAAAGACACGAACAAGCAATTTGAAGGAGAAGCAGGACTGAAAGCGGGGCAGCAGGTCGTGTGGCAGGATTCATACTCACCGCTGCTCAGCCTGATGGGAAACGCAGGGAGCAGAGAGCAAGGCCAAGCCAAGGAGTCAGTGCAGCGGGAAGTCTTACAGGTTCCCTGGTCAGAGCGAGCGGACGATCACCAGCAGCCAGTGGACAGTCAGTCAATCATGGAACAACAGTCAGATGCCAATCAGGCCAGGTACTATACTCGCGATGCTCCAGTTACAAAGTGTGATGACAGTAAGACGAGGGCTCTGCGATATTTTACAAGCTGAGTGCAGTTTATCATTCAAAGTAAGAACAAAAAAAACCCCGAGCAGAGTCAGGTGGAGTGATGAAAGTGTGACAGGTTGTTTGTAGCAGTCGCTGCATGATGTACAGTAAGAGAACAGACAGACGTGTGTACACGCACTAGTGCAGACAAAGGTCTCTGTTTAAGAAGTTATTTTTAGGTAAGTTGGGTGTGTTGAATTTTAGATTGAGAGTGCATGCTAATATATGTGAATAAATCATGACAACTGCCTTAGGGGAGGCACGCTAAACACACACACACACACGCATCGTTTTCTAATGCTTTGCTCATCATATTCAGTGTGTGTGTGTGTTTTCCTGACAGGGATCGTCTGAGGATGGAGCTGCTGGAGGTGTGATGAATCAGGTGCCTCTCAGAGGAACACGATGTGGAAAGGTTGCTTTTCTCCCCTGGCTGTGGTCTACACGAAAAAACAACAACAACAAAAAAAATAGTGTTCATAATGACAGCAGATGTGATTGTAGCTGGACCGTTGGACTCTGACTGTAACTGTGAATACCCCCCGCCCCCCTACCCTCCCCTCCCCTCCTCTTCCTCCTTCTCTTCCATCTGCCATCACTTCCTGCCATCGTGAAAAGAAAGAACTTCTCACCTTTGAGTTCTGTGTGATGTTTAGGACTTTCATGCTTCTTCGTGGTCGTGTGGGGAGGTTGCACAATGAGGTCAGTACGAGGGATCAAAGGAAAGAAAAAGAAAAGACGCACATTGACTTGAATGGAAAACTGACTTGAATGAGCAAAGATAGGATTAGTGTCGAACATTGTTTTCGGCTTAGAGGGAGAAAAAAAAAAATTATATATATATGATTGAAACTGCACTATAAAAGAGGGTTTGTACTGACTGGACAAACAAAAGATCTGTCGAGGAAATGTTGTTGTTGGCTTTGTGATATTTTTTACTTTTTTTTTTTTTTTTAGCAACCAGTAAATCAGCACTGCCTTGAATTTTACTTTTTCCGTTATTTGGATTTTCAATTCTATTACTCTTCTATAGTCACTGTAAGTCCAGATGCAATCAAATATGTTTTCATTAGATCTGTGTTCATGTGGGTGTCACGTTGCAGTTCAGCTACATGCAAGAGACTCTTATACTGTACAATGCACTAATGAAGACAGCAATGCTATAAAAAAAAGAATCACACTGCCCCACATTAAAGGTATTGACAGCTTTGTCAAGATCAATACACTACACTGCCCTGCAAACTGAACAGAGAGAAGCCTGTCACGCTAACGTTGCCTTACTCAGCTCTGTCCGTGTGTTTCTATGACCTGTCCGTCCGTCCGTCTGTCCATCACCTTGCTTTTCAGCTATTGTGCTCTCCTGGAAAAAAAAAAGAAGAAAAAAAACAAAAACCTGCCAGTGCATCGATGGTCACTGTTGGTCTATCTGTGAAAATCTTGTGCTGCTTTCTGTACACTTGGAGATGTTTAACTTTAAGCTGTAATTGTATCAAATATTGTTACTGGCAAATTGTTGTTTAAAGCAAAATTATCAATTTGACCCCGAGACAATGACAGAGTGAAATATTGTGCTAGCTAGAGAGCCAAATGAGGAGACCTTTGCTCTCCTCTGAATTTTCTTGTGTTTATATAAACATACAGTCACTACATGGATCCTATTAAGCTGCATCTTTGTCAAGCTGCTAATAGCTAAGAACGGTGCTATACCATCCAAAGTGAAATTGGAGGTCGATCTCCTACCAGCAGTGTATGCACTTGTGTCGAATGTTACAAATTTATTTTGGTTTAAGATAAATGGAATCTGGACTTACGGTGTTATGATCACTTTAAAAACTTTTATGAAATAGTCTGATCATAAAGCACTGTTATCATCCTTTCTACACTTCTGAATCTTTACAGAATAAACTAAATACTCACCAAGCAACAACGCCTCTTTATTCACACTGTGTTCATCCATGTAAAATAAAAAAACAAATATGCAGTGTGAGGACTGTGAGGAGGAAATGGGATTGAAGAAATGCTTACAGCCTCACCTGCTGGTGAGGAGCCCACAGTACAAGGGGCACCAAGTTCTCCCATGGAGAGGAATCCTTCAAGACTGTGTTGTATTTAATCTCACCTTTGTATGACAATGGTGGTCAAGTCTGGTCACATTAGCAGCTTATTTTCCAACATGGATGATAAACCCCAGGTGAGGACTGATTCATTCCAGAGATTATTTCTTACAATTTGTTTTTGCTTCAAGTCGATCTTGAAATGGCATCGACAGGCAACGCCAACACAGATTCCAGAGAAAGATTAAGCTCTTGAGATTAAATGTTTGATGAAGCAAATACGTGGAAACCAAACAGCTATGAATTCAGTCACAATTGCGTCACTGCCACTTTATCCTCCACATGAGGGCTCGTGGGGCCACTGGAGCCAATCCCAGCCGACATGGGGCGAAACGGCGGCGGGGTAGACCGGGGACACCAACAACCACTCACTCAGATTCTCACCTACGCTCAACTTTAGAGTGTCCAATAAACCTCTTGCATGTTACTGGACTGTGGGAGGAGAACAAGCCCACTTGCACAGAAGAGGCCCTCAGTCAGACTGGGTCGCAGAACCAAGTCTTTTTTCCACTGCAGGACAACAGGGGAGAAAAGACAACAGCGCCACACATTTACTTGTAGGATTTTATTCATTTATCAACCTACAATGAGCATAAAACTTAAAACATTATCAAAGGCTATGACAAAAAAGGTAAAACAGGAATAGGATGTCAACTTTACAGCTACTTATGTCAACTTTCCTATCACGAGTGGAACAGAGTGAAATAAAATGAACTGATAGTTCACATTAATGTTGCATTTGTTTATCCTCAACCTTTACACAATGGAAAAAAAACGGCCTAAAACTGTAACAGATTGGTGATGTTTTTTCTTTTTTTTTTTGGCAAAGTTCATGTACCTCACATACCCTTCTGGAAGAAACAAGCTTTTCAATTTAGTGACTTTTAAATACATTATCATAGCATTATCTTCAAGTAACAGATACACACGTTTTCTTGCCATGGAACAATTGTTAAATTAAGTTAAAATCAGATGCAGACCGGGCTATGTAGAGATTCAGAGGATGTTTGCAACTCAAAGAATACAAATATGATTGGTTCACATTTACACTGTAAAAGAAGTCCCTGATAGAGGATGTAAAACAAAAATATTCACATTCTGCGCACATAAGTAAATATTGACATGGTTGTGGTATTCTCTCTTTGCCTGCCCAGACATCCTCTTTCATGGCAAACATAGTCCAGTTTAAAATATTCACCCACACAGACAGCTTCCATGGTCGAGCCACTCACTCACTCACACACACACACACACACACACACACTTTAAAAGCCAAGCTCACATTTCCTCAAAAGGCGCGTGGGGTGCATTTAAGGAATTTGATTCAACTTTGTCTATCAAAATATAGAATTCATTAATAATACATGACGGGCTAAAATACAGAGCAAGTGAACAAAGAAAATAATGATACAAAGCATTCGTTTTCTTTTCGCTTAATACAGTAGCTATAGGACCACAGGGTTCAAATTTCAGGCATTGTCGGTTTTTGCCCCTGAGGAGGGAGAGACAAAGGTGAAGAGGGTTTTTTCCAATTACAGGGACAAAGCCTATGCCTTTGCTCAGCTGTGGGTGTTCAGCCTTGTTGCCTGATCTCAGATCAGAGGTTTTAAAAGATGATTTACCCACAGTTACCCTCCTACCACTTCGTTATGGCCTCATCAACGCTTGTGTTTCCGCTCTGGTTTTATAAAATTCTTTGCCAGGTCTTGGCCATCGAGCTAAAAACATTGTGTATCAGTTAAAACCACAAACTTATTAAAACTCAAAGTCTTTTTCTGCCATGTCAATGGCCCAGGCAAACTTCTCACGCTGGGTTTTGTTGTAGATTTTCTCAACGGGAATGCAAAATTTCTTGCACCTAGCAAACAAAAAAGAGGTGGAAAGTTTATTTAACAAAAAGATCACATGCAGTTAGTAATAATGATGCAACAACACAAAGTCCAGCTTCATTACCAGGCCACAGAGATGCGAGGGTCCAGATAGTTGAGCTTGGATGTGCCAAGGGCGATCTGCTTGTTCTCTTCACGATCAGTTGCTTGCACTTCCAGCTTCATAAGCTGCTCCTCTATCCTCTGAATGGCCTTCTTCTTGGTCTCCACAGTCCTGCACACAGGAAGTGGAGGTGATCAGACATTACATGGCTGACCAGGGCAAAAGAAAGAAGTCATTTCACTCCACTCTCTAAACTCATGAATACTCACTTTTTGGATTTCTCGTCTCTCCGTACTTTGGCATCAGCCTTGGAGCTTTTCAGTTCTCTTTTAGCGTCAATAAGCTGGTCCCTTTTAGCATCAATCTACACAAAACAATGACTGATGAGCTTCAAATGGATTTAGGTAACAGGACATTTATTCAAGGATTTACAACTGACATGAAACTGAATTTTTTTTTCCCTTTAAAAAAAAAAAAAAAAAAAAAACACATTTACCATGATCTTGCAACGGCAATCAATTTTCTACTTGAGCTGCAACTACAGCAGTGTCACGCCTGAGTTATGATGGCTGCACATGATAAACTGGTTGTTCTCACAGGTCTCTGAAATGTACCCTCTTCTTTTTTTTTTTTTTTTTTTTTAAACATCACTGAACTAAAAGACTGCTTTTACTATGAAACAAGTCCAAAAACTACTGATGTGGACACAGAAGGAAAGAAATCTCTTCCTTACCTTAGTCTGCAGGTTCTGCATAGACTTCTCAAAAGTCTTGGGTGGAGCCCTCTGGTGGTTACACAGGATGGCCACAGCCCTGTTGGCCCTGTTGTAGGACAGGATCTTTGCTGGAACGTTGTCATCCCCTAAAACAGAGAATTCAAATCAGAAAATAGTCAAGACTCACACCAAAAGCGGCAATAGCTTTCTTAAAAAAAAAAAAAAAAAAAAAAGCTATTCAGATACGATCTTATTGACCGCTGTGGTGGGAAAATGTTTAAATATGCACCATTTGTGAGCTCCTTCAGCTGCTGCTGCAGGGTGATCGAGGCATTGTAGGTACGGAAAACTTTGGCTGTCAGACCATCCATCAGCTCCTGAAGGTGCTTGTTTAGAATGGAAGTCTGGAGGGAAATGAGGAGCGCCGTCATTTTAGACACATGTAACAGAGTCGTATGAAATCAGCTATTTTCCCCCCAAATTCTGCAAAACATGTCTTAAAATGTGACTGAATAACTCCCAGCATCATAAAATACAAAAGCTTAAGCAACACAACATTTTATGTGCTTCAAGTTTGAAACAAAACCATTTTATTTCAGAGTTTGTCAGTAAGATGAAGCTCTTTTTATCTTTCATATTATGGTGAGTCAACACAATGTACTTTAAATACACTCATGTTCAGGCCACGCCCCTCCCTTTTTTGCAGAATTTCACTAGAAACAGCTGGAGCTCCTTAAGCCTTTCTACAGGAATGTCTGACTTGGTGCACACAGACACAAAGCCCTGGACAAACTCTTGTTTGGAATCTGCCAATGTGCTTTGTAGAGGCTCCTGTTAGCTCCCGTCCCCCCGTGTTCTGTCACTAGTATTGTTACGGGTCCAGTCACCTACATGCGCGTGTGCCGACAGAACGTATAGAAAAGCATATCACTGACTCCTCTATAGGAGCATGTTGTGAATTTCGCAATAACGCATTTAAAACTCGATTGCATTTTTTATTGCTCAGTTCTACGATTCCGACTGCATTTTCCACACAGCAGAAAACACAGGGCCCTAGAGACATCAGTGCAGATTAGGCACAAAAGGATTTCATGCTTACATTCAGGCGATCAAACAAGTCATCATCAGGCTCCTTGTTCTCCATAAACAACTGAAGATTCTTAAAAACCTGGAAGAGGCAGAAGAAATAAACAGATCCATGTTAACATATTTTATTATTATTTATTCATTTTTTTAACACTGCTGCACAAGCCTTACCCTTTTCTCCACGGGGACTTTGTTGTAGTAGCGGATGGAGTCTTTACCGAGGAAGTCAAACTCCACCACAAACTCTTGACCCTCATTCTCTGGATAGAGTTTAATGTGCTCCACTCTGACGGAGCAGCAGCCCACAGTGTCTGCAGTCTCTCCTTCCTCCTTCTCATTACCTGCTCTCAAAGCCAGCTAGCACACATCAGGACAGAGAGATTAAAACCGGCTTATAAAGACATTACCCTCACTGCAGCCAGTGCTTAAGCACTCACTAAACCCCGGCTGGTAAAGTCATTGTTAAAAAGCAATTACCCACCATTAAGTACTTAAAGTTCCAACTGAGCTCACCTTGTCGATGAAGTAGAGAGCCACAGCCCTTTGCCTAATCCTCATCTCCTTGGACTTCCAGTCTTCACGGTACTGGTTCCTGATGCGGTCCACACATTTCTTTAATCTACGTGCAGTTTCATACTTCTGCCAGTCCTTTTCTCCCTGTAAACAAACGAGAGAATCCACGGGAAGAGTCGGTGATTAAATGAGGCTATGTTAGCGTGTGTGCAAGTATGTTCAGACCAGTCATTAACATCTAATGTCACTTAAGTATGACTGTTCACACCTGATAGGATAACATGCTAAAATACACACTGACATTGTGTCCCATACCAGCACGGTGAAGTGTGTCTGCTCAGGTGACAAAGTGAGGGAAACCAAAGCTCTACACACTGTCCTAACGTGAAATAAAGTTTTAGCCATTAGAACAAGAAAATATGCCTTGATCAGCTTTTGGGTGTGTGCTGAGCTGTAGGAGTGAACGGGGTCCAAGTCAGCAACACTCTCGTTAACCATCTTTACACAAAAACACGGTGGTCATCCTTATTCACCACACGGGAGCAAATGATGCTGAGCTGAACATAAAAGCACGATTTCACAGTTTGTCTTAAATATGTGAACTGTGATTCAAGAGGTTACTTCTTTACAATGCAGTTGTAACGTTCCAGTGTACCCATTTAGTTTAATAAATGATAATGGAAATTCATTTAACTCTTGTTTCTCATTGAAACGCACGGTTGCTAAAAATAGCAGTGGGTAGGCAGTGAGTGAGACAAAGACTTTAAAAGACTGATTGAGAGGGCATCAAATAAAACATAACCAGGAGACAAAGGCTTAAGTTGAACTGAGTATCAGAAATCTTAGTGCAGCTCATTTAACACATCTACTAAACTACACATTTCTATCACAATAAAAGAAATACCACAGATGTTGATATCATTACACCCTGAAGATATTACATGCAAGGGTGTCACATCTCTGCATGCATCATTAGGACGTAGCGACAACTATGAAAACTGTTAGCACAGGCAACTTTTATTATTACTACTGGTTATTGTTAATTATTTAAATTAGATGTATGCATGTAATATGCATGTTAATCCATTTCAAATCAAACCATTTTAAATTGTGCTTCAAATCTTTAAATACAGGTAATCACCAATTTCCCTGGAATATTATAATATCATTTTCACCTTAAATTCAGTATAATAGCTGATTTTTCATACTGAGATCATTTCATTTTGCCCACCTTGATCCTAGAGCTGGGGTTCAGCATGATGTACTTGATGGAGCCTTGAATGTTTTCCGTCCATGACACCAGCCAAGTCACCTTGTTGTCATGACGAACCTCTTTCCACTTAGTGCCTGGAGGTGGTTCTGGGTACTTGGAGTCCCTGTGAGGAGCACAGCAGGTTTTAGTGATCATACTCACCAACCCATCAGCTGAACAGCACCGTTCACTCACTTGCTGCAGTTGATGATGATGTCCTGAGGCCTGATGCGACGTTTGAGCATGCCCATCTTAGGATGGTCTCCACGACCACGGAACAAGCCTGGGGGCTCAATACGGAAGTTAGCGATGCGCTCTCTGTGGTTGTCCATGATGCAGAAGCCATATTGTTGCAACATGCGTTCATTTTCCTCCTTTATTTTCTACATGGGATAAAGAAACAAGATGTTAAGAGATTTAAGAGTTCTACCGCAATGACAATCAGTCATGGGAATAACGGTGTAATCTAACCAATTACGGTTACAATCGTTACAGTGCCATTACTATTACCGACCATAAAATGTGGCACACATAATTAAGCTCACTGAGGCCATTTCCATCTGACCAGGATCTTAGTCGCGCAGGAGCTGCAAAGTTCTTTTCCCTTTTCTCAAACACGTGCAGCAATGGCGAGTCCAGCGAGATAAAAAGGCAAATGTGCATGCATATCAAAAGTTCTAAAACATATGATGTACGATTACAAACATAGTAATGATAATATCTACAGTAATGTATTCAATTGGCATCATTAAAATAGTGTAGATTAGTGTACAGTGTTTTGTTAATTTATTATATCAAGTGTCCATTCCATCCACTTAACATTTTATATACAGTTTCATTATAAATTTGAACATTTAAAAAGGGTTAGGGTAATGCAATAGTTACTTTCCCTGGTAACTAGTTACTTTTACAATGCAATGACTAACTCAGCTTCTTTCGGGAGAAGTAACTATTAGCCGTAAGTAAAGACCATTTTTAAAGTAACATGCCCACACTGATAACAGTAAAAAAAAACAAACAAACAAGAGGACCTAAAAAAAAAGTGTACAAACGGCAGTACCCTGCAGGATTGTGTGCACACAGTACACTGAAAATCCCAAAAACCATGTGCAAGTGTACCGAGAAGAAATGATGGCATAGGCAGTCACATCAAACGAGTTTATTTACTTTGAAATGTTCTCACTGCTTATACAGCATGTGCTTTAACAGCGCTGCCTGAGCCGTGCATAGCCCTTGAGCCCAGAACAAGCATAAGACAGATTTTACTTGTGTCAATAGAGCTGCAACCATTTCCCAATTTCAAAATTAATTTAATTGTTAAACATTTTATAAACCGTTTTTTTAATTGATTAATCAAGAAAATGTTGCAATTTGGCTTAAAAATAAAATCTCCACTTTTCTCCTTAAACTACAAATGAAATTATTCAAATAAGTTTTATTTTTATTTCCCTCCATGGGATTTGAACAAAATGTTCCCCTTAGGTGGAAAGTGCAACAAAATACAAGCACATAAAGATAGCAGGCTGTACTGTAACATAGACTCTTCAGGAAAACACGAGATCAAAACATGTACGGGTACACTTCTGTGTACAGACCCTTACTACACCGAGATCAATGTAACCTATGATAGTATTAAGTGTAGTAGCTAGAAGTCCAGAAACCCCTCCACAACACCCTAAAAAGGATAGGTGCATTGGATGCTTGATATTTAAACTTACCAGTTTCTCCTCCTTGGTCTTGGACTTTCTGGCTTCAGACTGTGCCTTAAAGTACTCAGCCATTTCACCGAAGTTGCATTTCTTCAGGTCTGTGAGCTTTGCCTTCTCCTCTGAAGTCATTTCCTGTAGCAAAAACACATTACACTCAAAAACACAGGAAACTCCCTATAAACCAATACTTGACTATTAAGCCGAGAAGTACATCATCCCCACCTTTCTCCAATCTTTAAAAAAGTTTTTGCGGAAAATGTCCTTTGTGGTGTATTCATGGTCCAGCATTTTTGCAAAGAATGTGGCCACTTCTTCTGCTTCTGGGCTGAGCTTCATAACTTTGCCTATAATATGCAACAAGAGTTGATCAGCAACTGGCTTTTACCACTGCCATTGTGCATTTATATAGAATAGTTCAACAGATAAGGATCCCACCATCATAGTAAAATTTGACATGGCTGGGAAGAGGCTCATAAGGTGGAGCAAACACTGGCCCTTTGTGTTCCAGAAACCTCCATTTGACACCATCTGTGTATCGCTCTTCTTCCCACCTGGAATCCAACACAATGATGATCAATTTACAAGCTGAAGTTAACATTACATAATCCAACAATAACATGCAATGCATACACATGTGAGCCATCACCACACCGACACCTAGCATGTAGGTATTGTGCAGCTGGATGACAAGACACGCTCACCATTTCCACTTCTCCTCTGGCTCATTCTTTATTCTCTTTTTTCCATCAGCGACTTTTTTGGTTTTTGTCTTTTTGTTGGGTTTGACGTCCTAAGAGGGGAAGAGAAACAGGGGACGGTACATTTACACCAGGTCAACAAAATCAGACCCTAATTCTTTCATTCAAGTGATTTATAAAATAGTTAAGAAATCCCATAGTTGTCCTTTTACTATACACAAAATCAAATCTAAAACTAAGACATGTTTCCTTTGCTTACCTCATCTGGTTTCCTTTTCTTGGGCTTCTTGTCATTTTCAGTTTTTATTTTCTTAGGCTTGAAATCAAAGCTAAAAAAAAAACAAGTCAGAAGAAAAACCGTCAGGTCACACATTACACCGATACTTTGACCACACAAATAGACGCCTGATGGTATGAGCTGCTTACTCGTCATCGTTGTCTCGTTCTCTTTTTAAAGTCTTCTCTTGTCTAGGAGAGTGGTAAAAGTCATCTTCAGGCTCAGACTTCATATGTGGAGGGCTGCACGAGAAAAGGATATTCATATTCAGAATAGGGCTGCAACTACTTTCATCATTTAATCTGTTTAGTGCATTTTTTTAAATTATAACCACTTTCTGATTTTTCAGGCTGTCAATTTTCTGGTTTTGTTGTTCCATACAAAAATAAATTGTTAAATCTAAAATAATTATGTTTTGTGGACAAATCATTTTGAGGTTTGGGAAAACTTGATCAATATTTTATGGACCAAACAACTAATCAAGAAAATGATCGATTATGAAATGAAGAATATCTTAATATGAAAACCATCTGACATTAGGGTACATGCAGCACAAAATTGGGTGCTTAGACAAACCTTGCAAAGCCGTTCTCCTTTTCCTTTTTCACTTTACCATCAAGGGACTTCATCTGAAAGGTTTACAAAATGTAATCAATGTCAGAAAACCACCAAATCAACCATCTGGATATCAAAGATGAATGAAAGAGATTGCAGCACTTAAGGTAGGTCTAAATGATAGTATCGGCTCAGTTTGCTTAGAACCTCGTACCAGAAAAGTACCAGGTATTATCACTAATTGAAAAACAAGAAACGAAACGTGCCAATCGAGCCGTGCTGTAACTATGTAGTGGAAAAGTCTCATCAGATATTGCTTTATAAAGTTGCTCAGCAATAGTTTAATATACAATTTGCCCTCATTACCACCCTCATTTGAAGAGAGAGTTTTCACACGTTTATATTTAGCATAAGAGGATTCTTAATCCCACAAAACTACAGCTTGAAGTCACCCGATATGTTTAAGGAAGAAGATTTTTGGTAATTGTTTTAATAATCAAGGGCCAAGAATTACAAAGTGTATGACTTAACAGCCTGACAAAGTACAACGCATAATTATGAAACATAAAATGACAACATGCATGCACAGTATTGCACAATAATTGACCTTCTCATCCTTCCGCTTCTCCTTGTGCTTGTCCTTGTATTTATCTGCACTGCCATCTTTGTGCTTCACCCTCTCCTTCTCTTTGTCTCTGTGTTTTTTGTCAGAATCTTTGTGATCACTAAAATTTGGAGTAAACAAAAACATGTTAAAACAAGAAGCTTTAGCTTTAAAAGGGGAAGCCAACAGAGTAGTACTGTCACAGACACCATACCTGTTCCCATGCTTGGATTTCTCCTTCTTGTGTTTGTGATCCTTCTCTTTGTACTTGTCCTTATGCTTGTAAGAGTCTGAAATGATACTACAGTTATTGTCAGAGGCAAACAAGGGATTGCCTCAACAGCTCTAACAATGGATTTAATTAAGGCGTGCTTACTGTACACCCACTTTAGGACCAAGAACAACAGCTAAGATGAACATGGCACATAGCATCAGAATGCCATGCAGCATGTCAACAGATAATGTACGACATGGTAGCACAGCACCTCCTACGGTCTACATGAGCCTCATTGTTTGAGACAATGAAGTACAGACAGATGGGTTGAAACATGCAACTTAAATGTAGCTTAACAGACATGTTCTAAGGCACAGTAAAATCTTAGTTGTGGGGAAAAGCAATTATGAAAACTAAAAGGTTAAGATGTCAATGTAGCAGTCAAACAGAAGCATAAGTTCAGTTCTCTTCTTCAGTCTGTTAGATCCTTGGAACAAAAGGGTTCATACAGTTGTAGTATGCCAGTGTGAGAGGAACATGAATGACATGCTTTCAATTCTCAATCTTATCAGGTGACAGGCAGAATACATCATTTCAAAATATGTCTCACGCCCCAGACTAGTAAACAATAGTAATATGCATAATTGGGTGCACTGAATCCTGGCAGTGTTTATTTTTACTGAATCACAGGTATGATGAAAGACATTCTTGACCCACATGTTAATTTAGGTGAAAGTCCTCTTAAAAAGAACCCTTACTACACACTCAAAGCAGCATCATTCTTGTAACACAGAAAGGTGCATCATTGCTGCAGAATTCAAACCAAATGAGTAGACTGGTATAGTTGTTTAAATGACTTCTGCAGCAGGAGTGAAGAGCACATCGAAATAACCCTCCATGCCTGATTGACTATCTCTGAAAACGGTTAAGATTTCCAGTCTTAAGATGTTGTTTTGAACTGTGTGACAGATAGGAATCTGAGTTACAAAACACATCTGTCTATGTGTATTCTGGCTGAATTGTATGATTTTTTTAAAATTTTATTTAGGGGCTAAAACGGATATATGAAATGCACAAATCTAGTAACTACTTCAAAGCGTTGAAACTGATTATTTTTAATGACTTGATGTAGATGACTGCAATCACATGTTAAGTCAACGCAATGATTAAAAAACAATGTTGTGAAAAGTTGAAGGTCACATAAAAATAATATCTGGATCTTTACTTGAGCACTATACCCTCGCATTTCTCCTCTACTCAGCCATCTGCACTCCACACAGCCCGAGTTCAGCTTGCAGCACAGTCAGGCCGCTACACGAAAAAGAAAATGGCGCAGAGACTAAGTCCTCAACCCCCAAACCCTCACTTTCAGGTGGCAAATTTGCTAATAAAAGCTTACCAACAAGACAATCCAACACAATAAACTCGTAAAACACCTAAATGTGTACACCAATAGTGGTTCAAACAGAGGAAATAATTGACGGAAAGGCCTTAACAAGACCTCCCTTTTGAACAATAGGCGCTTGTGAGTGAGACAGAGGACTTAGTCTCTGGACGCCATTTCTGTCCTCTACTGAAAACCAACGCAACGTTACATTAGCTCACTAACAAACAGTCAGTTACAGATAAAAACACTTTGGACTTCAAAGCTAAGCCCAGTAGACTTACCATTGACTCGAGAGCCACAATCGATCTGAAAGACAAAAATACACATGTATTTTAAATGTCGTGTTAGCTAACTAGCCGGCTAACTAACTTGGAACTTGCTGGAGTTTGCTAGCGAGCACGTTAGCCATGCTAACATGATACGCTGACTGGAGAATGGCTTAGCAGCTAATACCGAAGCCGCTAGTGCTAATATTGGCTTCAGCCAATTTCAATACAGGGTTTTTTACAAGCTCAGTCACGTAAACCACAACACTAAAGAGTCAGCACACTTCCGCGACATTATAGACAAAATGAGATTTATATTTTTAAGTCTTTGTTAACTAGAAACCAGCAGAGACTGACCACAGTTAGCAAGTTACCCTGTCAAAGTAAACACATTAAAACGATTAACCAGCAGCGATGGCATTATAACATACATTTAACATTACCTGGTCCTCGGCGTGGGAATGATCCCCACTCATTTTCTGAGCGTTGTCTGAGTTAAAAAAAACACAAATGAGAAACGTGGAGGGTGACCACACACACACACCGGCAAGTGGGTGCAGGCAGAATGAAGAACAGATTGGACCAAGTCTCAATTCTATACTAACGCGCATGCGCTTCAATTTAAATGGTAGAGAACAGCATAGCTCCTCCCTTTGACCAAAAGGAGTTAATGCCCAGGCTCCAGACTCAGAGCTGCTGAGTGAGTGAGGTGAGGTGAGGTACACAAGTCTCAGCAAGAGAAGCAGACTCACTGCTTCACTTCCATATCCATGTCAGTTCTCAACCAATCTCAGCCGAACATAGGACCAAAGGGGGGGGGGGACAGATCACCAGTCTGTCACAGGGACACATATAAAGACCAACAACCACCCACTCTCTCACTCACACCTACAGTCAATTTAGAGTGACCAATTTACCTAATCCCCATATTGCATGTTTTTGGACTGTGGGAGGGAATCGAAGAACCTGGAGAAAACTCACGCACACACAGGGAGAACATGCAAACTCCATGAGGAAAGGCCATATCATTCTTATGTAAATTCTAGGATACATCCAAGGCCTTTGGCAGGTTGTTTTTTCACTCATTCATTCATTCATACGTTCATTGTCTGCCACTTTCTCCTCCTCATGAGGGTTGAGGAGGAGCCTGGAGCCAATCCCAGCTAACATAGAGCAAAACAACCTGGACAGGTCACCGAACAACCACTCACTCTGCATTCACAGTCACAGACGTTGTATACTGTCCAATTAACCACTGCATGGTTTTTGGACTGTGGGAGGAAAGCAGAGAACCAGGTTTTCTCTGGCTTATCTCCTTCACACTCTACACTGCACAACACACACAGAAACCAGCGGCCTTCATGCTGTGAGGTGACCCGTGTTTTGTTTTTGTGATTTAAAAATGTATGCCATGAAAATTTGTGAGGCAAATATCCACCCTCCTCTTAACAGCGTCGAGCCAGCCTATGATGCAATTCAATGGCAAAGAGGTTCAAACTATAGAGCTGATTATGTAAGTCAGAGACATGTATCAGAGGGATAGGCCACACGTTAACCCACTGATAGTTATGGATCAGTTACTTATATATTTTCTACCTACCCCTTATTTATCTATTATTATTTATTTTTGTACAATTTCTTTTAATGACTACTTTATTTACATGTTATTATTAGCTTATTTGTTATTTGTATTAAATGTATTATACTCATTTAATTCAGCTTGTCATTGTCTGCTGAGCTTTTAGTTGAAGTAGAACTGCAAGTATTGTATTTGTTTATTTTATACTTTTATTTATTTGTATCTATCTATCTATAACTCTACCTCTGGTCCTTCCTCATTTGCAGACTGCTGCAGTTCCTCAGCTCTTTTTTACATGTATGATTGTCCTTAGAAGTAATATGTGTGTGTGTGAATGGTGGGATGTTTTTATGTTTGTATGATATAAAGTGCTATACAAATTAAGATTAATGTGTACCTCCTGAAGTTACTTGGTGTGTCATATACTGAACTCCATAACAGTCAGCACTGTTCAGTCTGTGCTACTGAAAGTACTTTGCCCTGTTGCCAAAAATATAGCCTCATTAGTAGTTTTCCATGAAATGTCTTATCCTGACTAATGTTTGTCTAAGTAAATGCTAAGAAACTCACATAAAACCCCACCTCTATGTTCATGTATATACCAACCTTTACTCACACATGTGTATATTAGCAGGTCGTGCATTCTCCTGACCTCCAGGGTCATCAGAAATGGGTCAGCAGAGTGTGCCACTTCGTCAAACTTTGTTGTATGTGATTATTTTTTTATGTTTATGATCATGATTTATGGTTGTTATTTTAAAGGCCATTCTATTCTATCAGCCCACAGCCTAGTGGAAAGGAAACTTGGCATGTAAGCAAAGGGCTGCTGGTTCAAAGGCTGGGGTACCTCTGAGCAAGGTAACCAATCCCCATTGCTCCCCATCGCTTGGGTTAACTGGACAATCTAAATGGATCCCAGCCATTGGGGGCCACATCCAGGGCCCAACTAATGTGGGAGGAACGGCGTTCAGCGAAAAGGAAATCTCTGCCAAGTCAAAGTCAAGGTGATTATTTAATTTATATAAATAAATGTTTTTCATTTTCAGTTTTGTTAATACGTTTTTAATCCCTGTAAAATATGTATGATAGATTTTAAGAAATGGTGCATCATTTTCATTTGATTTGACTGAGTATAGCAAGTAATATATAACAATATTGTGACATTTTATGTGTAAATATCTAGTGTCAGCCAATCAGCATACATGCCTAATATTTCAGTATTTGCACTCAATGTTGATTATTTATGTTGATGGATAATTACACACTTGGAGAGTGACCTGGGGCCCAGCTATAACAACCACATGAATGTGTTGAAAGATTTGCAAGTTCAGAAATAAAGTGAAATGAAAATAGTGTAGGTCGTAGTAGTCCACGCTGCAAGAACGCAATAATGAGGTAAGGAAAAAGTGCATGGCTAACAGAACATTTGCTGACTCTTGATTTCTTTAATCCTTTGGGACATGATCATGTATTATAAAAAAACCTCTGAAGGAAATGGTAGTCAGGCTGTGTCAGTGCACGGGGTTCATGTTTATGTATTGTTGCAAGGAATAAACTCTATTGTGCCAAACTCTGTCGGACCTCAGTGCCCATGGACAGGCATGACGACAAAGCAGCCTCAAACTCTGTGATACGTCGCATTTGATCGTTGCTGTGCAGTTCTCTGTAATATACTGAATCTGTCCGTTAAAGCTCAACTGTGTAACTTCTGTTGCCAAAGCACAGCAAAACACATTGCATGTTTCACAGAACGAAGGTTAATTCCTTAACCTAAAGGTCGCTGCCAGCTTCCCTCCATTAGTTGCGACATGAAATACATCCCAAAAACAAAACACCACTCTACTGAGAAACTCTTAAGTTATTCATTTAGATAACTTATTTATCATAAATACACACATTTATATACATATACATGCATATTCATATACATGTAAATATATATATATATACACATATACACATATATACACACACATTTATATATATATATATACATATATATACACACACATACACATATATGTATATATACACACACACACATGTATGTATATATATATATATATATATACATACACATGTATGTATATATATATACATACATGTGTATGTATATATATATATATATATATATACATACATGTGTATGTATATATATATATATATATATATACTGTATACACACACACACACACACACACACACACACACACACATATATATACACATATACATATGGGATTAAAAATTCCTATAAATTGGAGATTATCATATACACTTACACACTATTTGTTTTTGCACAACTGAATAATGTTCAAGGAAATCTCATTTCCTTCCACAAGGGGGTGTTGTAATCTATTCTATTACATGTTAGAGTGATCGTGGTTCTAAACACACACTGTCATTAGAACTTGGCAGTCATGGTGCGAGAGGCTGCATACAGAATGAAGCTTTGAATTTAGTTTGCCTGGTTTTTAATAAATTAAAATTGAACATTAGGGTTAGATCACTGATTTAGTGACATTTATTTACTCTTATTTACTCTTATTCTGTGGATGAAAACGATTGTATTGATCCCGTAGAGTATTTAGGTCACAAATGACAATACATGATATGAATGATATGCGATATAAACATGTCACCAAGTTCCTTGAACTTTAATTTAGAAAATAAACAAATACAGACATAAAATAACATAAATACTATCATTTCCTTAAAAATACTTGGTATAAAAAATATAAGTTGGAGAAAACAACAACAAGAGTTTGAAGAGATAAAGTCAATAAAGCCGATTTACCATTTCAATGCACACTATTTTCTATTTACTGATCAGCATCAGCTGATGAATCAAAGTCACATTAAGCTACGATATTGCATTTCCTCCCAAAGGTGCAGATGTTTTCAATAATGTTATAAACATCCATTTTAGTTCCTGCTATTTGGATGTAATAACCAAGACAATGTTTGAGATTAAGTGGCGTCATAAGGTTATCAGGGCAGTGTTGTGACGACAGAGGGCGCTCATGGGCATTTAAGGCTCCTGATGATTGGTCGTAGAAAGTGACCCAGCTGGGTTGTGGTATAAAAACATGTAGGAGTCACAAAGCAGTCTGCGCACTAGTTCAGGGGCCTGGGAGGGGCTGGTCCGAAGCAGATCCTCCTCCTGCAGGGTCAGGAAGTCACCCAGCTCAGGACAAGCCTGGATCTTTGGAATGCTGTAACCACTTTGATTGTCGCCTGTAAAAAAGAGAGGCCTTAAGATTCAACATCAGCTCAGAGATAAGGAGCAGCCACAGACGTCACACTGTACCCTTATCTAAAGCTGTCAAGGCAGCATTGTCCAAAAGTAAAGCATGTGTGACCTAACCACTTCACAGAAAGCCAAAACAAGTCTCCTTTGCACGAACGTTGGGATGATATTTAAGAAAGGCCATGAAGAAGCACCTACTGAGAAGAAACTGAATTCTATCTTACCGCATCTGTCTGCCATGCTGTCAAAGAAGAGCCAGGAGCGAGCGTCAGATCCATATTTGACAAAGGACACATAGTGGCTGGTTTGAATGCAGAGCACAGCAAAAAGCTGCATCTTGTGTCTCGGCACAGGAGCGTCAGAGGCTACATTAGGTGGAACCTCAAAGGCTTTGGGGGAGTGACCCTGTCGTGCATGATGACTGTGCACCTGTTAAAAAAAATGCTGTCACAATCAGTACGGTCACTTGTCAATTCAGTCAAATAAATAGAAATCAACACCTGGTTTACCTGTGCGTTGCAGGTCGTGCAGTACTGTTTGATCCTTCCTGGCTGCAGTTTGCGATCCGACAGACACTGAACACACTCGTACTGAGCCAGATGACCACACACAAAGCATTCTCTTGGAGCTGTTGGCGACAAGCACATGATCCATAAGAATCTTAAATGCTATACAAAAGCACATTGTTAAAAGGAAAATACTCCATTACACAATGTTCCTCACAGTTGTAAAGAAGATCTGTGATGTCCAGCTCCGTGGTGGGAATGATGTGAGAGAACATCTTATAAGCGTTTCCAAACCTCGGCATCTGTACAATTAGACAGGATGGCACCTGAGGAAGAAATGAGGAGGAGACATATTGTGGTTACATGAATATATAGAGTGTCATTTAAGAAAGCCAGGACAGGACAGGTATTCACCTCTTCAAACTTGAGGTCACCTGACATGCAGGATGTGTCCAGAAGTTGTTGGACAGTGGGAATATGTCCCATCTGCTCTTTTTCTAAAAAGATCTGGAAGGTGTAGGCTCCCTGAGAGGTCTCACGCTTTGATCTGAAAAGACAGAGTTTTGCACAAACTCAATATTATTCAGCCAAACAGGACACAACGCTTCAAGTGAGTGTTCAGGTCTTTGTGTCGCCTGAACACACAAGCACAGTTCTGTCTTACACCTGCGCAGCATTACTGTCACTGAAAGCTTTCAACAGACACCGGCGACATTTTCACAGTATTTAGGAAGCAGATGCACTTGTGCTCATCAGTGGACCCGCGGCCACATTTCTATCTTGTCAAAAGGTGTTGTGCCTACAGAAGTGAGTTCACAATGCACTCTGCTTCAGCAGTTTCTCCTCCTGCTCTCAACCTAACACACAAAACTAACGCTAACCCTCAGCAGTTAACTGCAGTTTGAATATTGGTGAATTATCCTGTAGAGTTTAATAAAATAGTTGTAAAGGAACAGAGGATCGGGAACGGGTCCACGAGCCAAACAGCACACCCAACCCTCAGTGAAGGATTCCTGCTGCAGCCATAGATGATATGGTCACACCGTGCGCTTGAGCGGAATCGGTTCTCCAGGTTCCTTGCATTTGCCATTTAAATAGCAGTGCCCGAGATACAGGCTCACCTGGCTTTCACAAAAGGGAAATGACAAGTGAAATTCTGATTGTTTTAATTACCTACGAATGATTCAGACACTTAACACAACGCCTTTACGCCTCGCCGCTTACTTTGTCACGATTATGCCCCGTGAGTAGCAAAACTGGAGTTGGAACACACCCTGATGCACCTTAGAACACACGCTATACAGTAGACTGCTTAAATAGTCAGTGCTGACCTAGTGCAGTGAGAACCAGCATAAGACAGGCAGGGCTCACTCCCTATGAAAGAACAGATTTGAACACTTAAACCTAATTTATCTTGCTTGTAAATTGCTCACTCTCTTGCAAAGTATGTCCAAAGTCAGCAATTCAGCTGAAAGGGACACAGGAGGCCATGTTTTCAGTGAAACCTCTGCATGCAATGTGGGGAGCAGTGACTGTCAATCAGTCGCCCATTCAACCCCATTAAAAAATACTATCCCTTTAATACTGAATCATTCATACCTGAGTTTGAGCAATGGCTCCATGTGAAGCACCTTTTGAAAGAGGACTGTGATGAACTCCTCTGGATCTACAGTGAGAAAAAAACAACAACACAGTCCGGCAAATGTAGGCTTCACATTTCATTTAATCTAACGTACATTTCGTCCAAAGATACGGGTGTTTACCTTTTTCATCGGTTTGAAATGTGTCGCAGCCGAGTTGTTTGCGAAAATTCATCACACTCTCAGCCGGTACAAATCCATGTCTGTAATGAACAACAACAACAACAACAACAATCATACACTAGAAATAGCTGCACACACCAAAACATAGGGTTAAGATAGTGAAAACCTGCACACCGGTTGAGATTATGAACAATGTCATCATGTTCTTGTTTTACAAACTGTCTGACAATTAAGACAAAATAAGGAAAAACAAGTTGCCTTGAAGACAGTGTTTATACCTGCGTAAACGGTTGATTATTTTCCTCAGAGTGCATGTTATGGGTTGTTCTGTGTCAGCAGGCTTCTGGCAGATATTATCCAGGGTCACGGACGAGCTGAACAAACTGAGAAGAGAAGGAGTACATTTTTTAATCAGCCCAGTGTTTGTTTAGAAAAACAGTTCACCATGCCTGTGATTTCCTAGAACTAAAGTGATGTAACAGGTAATGTAAGAATAAAGTGAACCAGGTTTGTGACAACATGCCAGTAAAGAATGAAGAATGACTGTGATGAACGGGATTTACCTGAAGAGCGTGGCATCAAGGTAACAGGAGTTGATGTGGCCCTGAATCCCCTTCATCTTTCCCACTAACAAAGACAAGGCCTCAGACTCAGGGATTGGGGGCGTGTCCTCACAGTCCTCAAAGGGGGGAACTAAACGTAGACAGACACTCTAAATCAAATCACTCTCACAAAAGCAGGCAGAAAATTCAATATTTTTCCCAAACTGCTAAACCTGAATGATTTAGTAAAAAATGGCAGTAATGTGTTTCTTACAGTAGAATGGAACGCAGCATAAACCACATATGGTTTTAAAATACATTTAATTTAAAATAGTACATTTCACAGCCTTCACGATACAAAATGTGTATAATGAGTACATCTACGTCTGCATGCAATACATCCCACCAAACTATAGGTGTCTAACCTGGAGGCATCTCAGTTGGTTTGGGGGTTTCACTTCCTGGTGAGGAGAAGACGAGCCTGCTGTCAGGGCTGCACTTGGTGACAGGCACAAACAAAGCTCTGTTCCCTTTGCAGGTGAAATATCTCTTTCCTCCAGATTTCCCATCAGAGCAACCATTTACATCATAGTCCTGAAACAAGAAAGAAAAGTTTCTCAAGTGTCTGAAGCCAAGAAATATTATGTCCTAATGACCAAAAGAAATGAATTTGTCGGGAAAGAAAAGAGGATTTCAAGAAGTAATAAAAAAGTGTGTCAGAAACAAATGACAGACTCACACTTTGACTATATAACATTTTATGGCCTCACCAATTCAATCCCAGCCCATTCCTCTGTTTTTCCAGGGAGGACCCCCAACCACCGGATGACCCCATACACGGTGATTCCAGAGTTGGACACCACCTCCACCGTAGACCCCACCTCCAGAGGCACAGGAGGCGAGCTCCCACTGTGCTGGGAGATGGCTCTCTGCTCCGTGTGGTTCCCTCTCACTCGATGTGCACGGGATCCAATGTTTGGCATGGAGTTAATGCGCGTCACCGCTTTTCTGTTTAGACCTGCACCGAGGGACGGAGGGTGTGGAGGATGATGGTTAAAAGTCATAAGACACTTCTTCTTCACTTGTCACATGCTTGCTCTTCAGATTGACCTCCGGCTCACAGGTGATTGATAAGTCAGCTCTGCATTCCATAACAAAAGGACCGGTTTTTCTAGTTGCATACAGGGACAACTTTACACTAGAGGTCAAAGTGGTAAGATTCCATGTGCTACAAAACAAAGGATTTCATTATATTTTTTAAAATCTAAATTAAATTTTGATTCTGTCATGATACAAGAACAGCAACAAAAGTAATTATGTGGTTCATGTGGACGATGATGAACTAGTCAGAGCTATGACTTACTCCCACATTGGCCATCTCTCCAGTGCAGTCCAAGGGGGGCGGAGTAAGACGGGACCACCTGGATGATGTCTGCAGCACTGAACAAGGGCAGAGGTGCCGGTTTCTTGGATGTTAAATTGTGATCATTGTCCTGCAGGGAAGAGGAAATGTTACCAGTGTGCATTTATTATTGCGTGACAGTAGCACATGTGTGTGCCAAATCCTTTGACAGGTGAAAAACTCACCACAAACTCCACCTCAAAGCCCAGCATGTACATGTCGTCTTTGTTCTCTTTCCTCCCCATTTGCATCAGGTTTTTCACCAGACCAGGCGAATGTCCCTTCTTGTGCTTCACCACTACCAGGTCACCCTGGGTCAGCTCGCAGATGGCTGAGAACAGCTGTGGATTACACAGCAGCTCCAGGCGTTTGCTTGCAGTGGAGACGTAGAGCAGTAGCTGGGCCTGGTGACAGGTCAAAGGGTAGGTGTCCTCTCTCCGCAACACGCCTCCGCTCTTGGGGCTCACAGAGTTGCTGCCGGCAGAGTAGAGCAGCCCCATCAGCTCCCCAGGCTGGATCTCTGCCTCCACGCGGCCGATGCATCCTCGGCTGAAGCCTTTCCTCGACTTCCCGCGGATGACGATGAAAAACTTGTCCTTCGCGGCACTTTTGGGCTCCATTGAAAGCGGTTATTCCTCCAGGGCAGATACTGTGTTTCCAACAGCACGTAACCTGCAGAGACATTTGCAGACCTGTTACACTCTGGTTCAGGAGGTAGAATGAGTGTGAACACCCTCACATTAACACAGGGTTCATCAGGGAGTAACTATCACATGAAGATTTAGGACGAGTTGGATATTTTGGTGACATTTGAGTACATTTCTGTGTGTATTTGTATCCTAATAACTCCGCCCATATGTGGAATACGTTTCAACATGGTGGGCAGATTTATTCACAATAAATTCACATTTATTCGCTTTCTCACATATACTTCAGACACTGGTATAGTGAAATACTCTTATCATTATTATTATTTAATTTATTATTATTATTATTATTATTATTATTATCATTTAATTTATTATAGTTGTTTTATCCAGCTTCTTAAATGATATTATTTTCTGTTTTCTTTGCATCTTATAACAGAGAAATCATTCAAACAGAATCATGTAGGTAAAGAGATGTTGGAGGTTTTACCCACATACCTAAAAAACAAACAATCCTATGCCAATTTTTCAAGTTTTTCTAATTGGCAAAAAACATTTAAACTACATCGCATCATATCATATACTATTTTAATTGTTGCTCATGTTCTATCTATTCATTCTAAAACATCTCTAACAGCTACATGTTACTTTAAATTGCATAATCCGTCATATAAACAGGAATTAGATCATTTTCTTCAAAGCTTTCGACCCCAATGAGAAGAGAGGTTCTGTGGATGTTTATCAGTGACTTCACACCAATAACAACAACAACAACAACAACAACAACTTCTATGGAATTAGTGTGGAGAAAATAAATGAGCAGAAAACTCTAACAACATTGTTGACTCCTGTTGAATCACAGTGAGCAGCTGTAAAGTTCAGGACTTTGTTACTCACGGTTTCAGTCATTCACAGCTGAGTGTGTGTGTGTGTGTGTGTTGACGAGTCCCCGGATGCGCGAGCTTCCCCACAGCGATGTCACACACGAGGATGTTGAGCGTGGATTTAAACGGTGACACCGACACCGCCCACTTGGCAGCTCACACAGGCCCCGCCCTCAAAGTCTCTCAGGGCCTTTTTTTTTTATTCCCCACGTTTCATTTCAACTGCAGCTGATAAATCACGAGTGACGTGTGCACTGTAGTCCGTGTCAAACACCTGTTCATCCCCGTCCCACTGTCTGTGCTGCAGTGTTTCCACGTCATCAAGGGCCAGAGATGAGATAACATCAAATCCAGAACAAACCAGGCTTGTAGATTAAATAAAGAAACACATCAGAAATGAAAGATGTGTCACGTTAAGATATATATATATATATATATATATATATATATATATATATATATATATATATACGTAAAATAAGATTTAGCCATAGAATAGCCTCAAACTTGGAGTCCTCACGAAAGAAAGAACCTGTGACTGACGTAACTTATTATCTCATGGGCTGAAACGTGGCCTGTGGGCCTTGACTTTGACACGTGGGCTATAGTTGTTTTTTTTTTTCTGTGTTTGCATGTGTATGTTTTATATTATTTTATTCATATCCTAGTGTAGAACACTCTTCTCCCAACCCTGCTGCTGTAACAAGTGCATTTCCCCAGTGTGGGATCAATGAAGTCAAACATACTCTGATGTAATAATGACACGCACAGACACTGATCAAACCTGATGAACAATGTGGAGGGTTCAAAAGTGCATCAAATGGTTTCGGCATTGCCACGCAAAATGTCTCTTCATCCACAGTCAACGAGTGAATGAAAACAATCATTCACCCTTCCAAAAGGCACAATCGTAACATACAGGCCGCTATTACAGTGGAGCTGAGAAGCTGAGAAGCATTTGCTTCTGTGCAAGAGAGCAACAGCAGAAAACTACTCCAAAAGTTTCACTCCCTCCTCCTAAAGCCATAGTTCTGCTTTTGCTTTTTAGGTATGGAAGTCATCTGTGTCTGCATTGTGCATGCCTGAATGAGGAAGAGACACAAGGAATAACAGACTTACACCACTTAGCAAAAGGCTGATCTAAAGTTAAATATATGCATGTTTACGTCTACAAACAATAAGATAGGTGCTTATTTTCACTGTGAGCACTTTCCAATCAGAAAACGCTGTCTAACAGAAGAGATGCAGACTTTTTTTGTTTTGTTCAGTAGTTAAAATCCACATTTCCAAAAACGTGAACTATCACTCAGCACCACAAAGTTTCCAGCTCATAGATCAGGGTGTCTATCGCCTGCATAGGAAAGTGCAGACTGGGATTGGCAGACGCTACAGTGCTGTTTTGAGTGACATGTTTGTGTGCAGAACAATTAACATGTGATCTGTTCCAGGCTCTGGAACACAGATGGTATGAATGTGTGACCGTATCTTGAGTGCACATCAGGTTTAACCTGCATCACCAAACATGTGCTATTGAACATGTAGTCTCGTGAAATGTCTGTCTGGAGCCCAAGGATTTCATGTTTATTTTGAATTATTATTATAATATTTTTTTTTAAATTTAATTTAATTTAATTTAATTTAATTTAATTTAATTTAATTTAATTTAATTTAATTTAATTTAATTTAATTTAATTACTTTGGAGACAATTCATATGAGTAGACACATGAATGGTAATTACCGAGCAACAACATGAGTACAACCAGTCTTCTCTCACAGACGTATGGAAAACCATCAGATAGCTGGGGTATTACTGTTCTTTTTATAAAAATACATGAACGAGGGAGACGTGGGTAAACAGGAAATTACAAAAACTCCAGACATCCACTTTAAAAGTCAAAGCTTTCTAATGTAACATCATAAAAGCTGAGTGATCATGCTGAAACTCCATTGTCCACCTGAGCGGCTCAGAGCAATTTATATATCCCACATTTATACCAGATCGTGGTCACAGCTGTGTGCATGAGAAACAACAGAGGCCTCATCTGCTGCACCCTTGACAAGCAGACACAACTATTCCAATTACTACGTCGTTAGTGGCAGATGTCAATCATTGAGCAGATCATATATGGAGTTACCCTCTTGTTTTATGTGGCCAGAAGAAGTCAAGCACAAAGTGGTAAAAGTGGTAAAGAAGAACACCTGAACCAGTTATGAGTTGAATACGAGTTCAGAGAGGCAAGAGATCAGATAAAGAGGAACGTCGTGCCTGCAGCGCAGTGCACATATACAGTACATATACAGTATACAGTACATATTATGTCATACTGTGAGCAGAAAAACAATCACCATGAGGTTGTCTGGTCCCACCTGTTCAGCGTGCAGCTCAGTCTGCAGGGGACAGTTGAGAAGTGGTGTGGGAGCGACAGAGAGTTCATTCGGCATGACTCTGACTCTGACTTTACCAAAAGCAGAGATAAAACACGACACTCCCTAAAATGACTAATGCAATTGTTAGATGTTGCACAGTAGACATGCTGAAATATTTAAACTGCATATGTACATGTGTTCCCATAGAGTGACTGAGAAATAATGATGTACTGCAGTCATTACAGCACTGAACTATATATATTGGAGCTGAAACAATGAATCGTTTACTAAATTAATCCACCACTATTTTGATAATCGATTCGCTTCGAAGCTTTTTTCATGATTAAAGCGAGATTTGCGATTGTTTAAGCTTCTTAAATGTGAGTATTTTCTTCATTTCTTTGCTCTGGATAACAAAGAAATCATTAAAAGTGAATCATTCTGGTTTGTGGACAAAACAAGACATTTGAGAACATCCCCTTTTCCGGGTTTGACGAACACCGATCAATATTTTTTAAGATTTTCTGACATTTTATGAAAATAATCGTTAGTTGCAGCTCTAATATGTATATATATGTATGTATATATAAATTCATACATATATATTATATGTTCAGATGGTAAATGGTCTGTATTTATAAAGCACTTTCCTAGTCTTGACTCAAAGCTGCTTTGCACTAGTTTGCTCTTCCCTCACACAGTCATACGGCACATGTTTCTATCACACAGCTTTTATAATTAGTCACACTAATTATGAGCAGTGTGGGGTTACACGTCCTGGCCAATGACACATCGGCAGAGCCAGGACCGGAAACCACAACCTTCCAGTTGACAGATATCTCACCGCCGCTGTCATCATCATGGAATAGATATAAATAAATAACAGATATACAAGTTCACACATGCAAGCAAGGGCTTTGTAAACTGCCGTGTTCTATTGCTCCATCTAATAGGCAACTATTCAGCTAATGAGCCACTTGCTGGCTCATCAAGCATTTGATCCAAAATTCCAGCACTTTGTTTTCAGCCGTTGAAAGCATATTAACATTCCATACACTTGCATTAACCCAAGTAACTGCACATTGCTTGTTGAGTTTTGTGCCCAGAGAAACCTCCACTGTCACATTGAAGGAATGCTGTAGCCCACAAACACACATCTTCACCCACCTCAACATGTATTCAAGCACAGGTATCTCCCAAACACTGACATCACTGACTAATAAACTAATAAACAAAGCTTCAACAGCAAAGTCTCACTTTTTATTGCTCCATTGAAGAGTTTTAAACTAAAATGGCTAAAATGGGTAAATGCAGGTTCCTATACAAATCATGTCACTTTTCTCATCCACATACAACAGTGTATCTCATTTCATGAGGAAAACCTTTCATTTTAACATACGGCACAGGCCAGAATGTAGCTGCCTATGAACCTGGTAACAGATGCTGAAGGTCAAGGATCACAAGTATAGCTTTAATCTATACAAAACAGCGTGGTTGTATGAGGTAGGGACACGGTTAGTGCTGACTTCAGCATGAGACAATGAAGTTTGTCTGGCAGAGAGTGTAGTATCTCGACATTTGTCAATCGCAGTCCCTGCACCACGGTCTACAGGACACAGGAGCTGCCTCGTGTGCTACGTTTGTTGTCACTTATAGCTAAATCCAAATGTAGGAATCTAAATCTAAATCGCAAAGTAACACATAAGAACTTATTGATGCAGGCAGCTCCCGTCCGTCTGCAAATGTATGTTTTTATTAATAGATGTGTGCAGGTGTAGAGTCAGTGCCTCAAACAGCACTTGAAGTGAATGATGTACACTGAAAGATCGTTGGTTCAGTGGCTGAGGCTACGAAGTCCTGGCTGTTGGAGGGGGAAAGAACGCTGTTGAACGCGGTTCTGACGCTTCATGCTGCTGTGGGACACGTGGTGTCGGTCTACCCAGGCTGTCGCCTTCTGAATGCAGGCGGACTGTATGACCTCTGCCAGGACTTTTGGATGAGAGAGAGAGATGGTGACAGCTCCACTGGTGCTGCTACTTGGAACTGTACGCTCTGCATCTGACAAACTGGAGAGGAACACGGGCAAAGTATAAAATATAAGTATAAGAAAACTCTTGAGCAAGGTCCCCAGTCCCCATTTTAAGACACACTGAGATTACAAAACATTTATTTTATTTGACAAAGTTATGGACATAATTGTAGTAAGTCAAGTTTCCCCAAAACTTCAGTGTAGTTACAGAGTCCAATGCTAATGAACTTAAATGTTTAGTTAACATGCTTTTATTGTGATGGGTAATTGTTCTCTAGAGTAGAACGGGGGAAAGTCTGTGATACTGCAGGTGTGGAATAACATCCACAATGTCTGTTTCCATACCCATGAAAACAACATTGGGGTATTTCAAGGATGAGATTTATTCAGTCTGTCAGTTTCTGTGTGGATTTAAAGTGCACATTGAACTGGGGAAGCACTGGGGTTTTTTCATGGGCTTTTGCAGCCAACATGGTGCTGTGCGCAAACTCTGGAGCTCTATGATATGAAGATTTTTCGATGTCCTCACCTTGCGTCAGTTTCCATGTCAGCGACTGTGTCTGCACGATGAGCAGTGTCCAGTGGTCGGCTGTCACTCAGCTCTGCATCCTGGTTCTCTGCTGTTATTGTTTCTGTGGAGACACGAGCAGCCGGACATTTCACATAGGACTGCATGTAAAGTGTCATTTTAAATACAAAACATGTGGTTCTGGATTAGGACCAGGTCGTACAATCCCTTAGTGATTTACACTCCTGAGGTGTGAGGTGGGTTAGAGGGTCCGAGGGGTTTCCAGGTAGGAGTCATGGTACTGTTTATGGGACAGAAGGCTTCAGGGCCTCATTGGGGTAATCGGGTGGACACCCTCCTTCTCTGGTTGGTGTTTGGAAGACAGGCTCACGAGTCACGACACCTCCAGAGGCGCCGCCCTCAGCTCTTAGCCCATCTCTGCCACAGATGCTATTTTGGAGCCCAGGTGGCGTCTCTCTCATCCAGAGCCATCGGCTCGCCTGTTCAGCTGTGTTTGAGAGGGCTTTGATGGCTTGGCGTTGGGATTGGCCTCAAACTCCCAAGTCCTGAAGCAGCCTGGTCGTTGTTTGCCCCATAAAGCCTCTGCAGCCGAACTCCACTGGACAAACCTTGGTTTTCCAGCCACGTTGCTTAGCATCGGCTGCCAGCTCGGCAAACTTAAACTTAAACTTAAAACTTTTGTTACGTGCCCACCAGTGACACTTGGTCCGAGGCTTGAAACTTCAACGATAATTCCGCTTTTTTTAGACTCACTCATAGGGGGACCGGACCTTATTCCGTACGTAACAAAAAAAAGAATGAAGATATTTCTCAACTCAGGGGAAACTGAGGTTGGGAAGCACAGTTTTTCAATAATACTAACCCTATTCTAGTAATGCAAAGCTAAATGCTAATGGCTGAAGTATTCCTTTAAGGCTCTTTCCTTCGTTGTCTACGAAGGAAAGAGCCTTAAAGGAATACGTCAGCCATTAGCATTTAGTAGCATCCTCCTAGGGCATGGTCAGCTCTATTATGTCCACCTTTGTGAAGGAAGGAGGACCAGAGCACGAGGTCTGGTCTGAGGTTCGTAGTGGCGATCTCTGCACAGCCTCTGACCCGGATCCACATAGATTACTGTAAACTTATGAAGTTGACCATTTATGGTTTTACACAAGTTGAAAACATCTGAGTCACTCAAGAGGGTGATCAAGTCTTTTATACTTCATGACAAACAGTGACAAACAAAGAATGATCATGTGATATTCCCAATGTAGTCACCCACGTAGCTCCTGATGGACGGAAAAAGTGCTGTATTAAAGTGTGAGTGAACGGGTGTGAATGAGTGAATGGAAAAAGTGTAGTGTACAGCAGCTTTGAGGGGTCATCAAGACTAGAAAGGTAAGTGCTCTTTAAACACAAACTATTTACCATATTGATATTAAGCAGCAGCCCAAGGATAGGATGGGACTGAGGAGCTGAGAGGAGAGCGCGGACTAATCCAGAAGGATTAAGGAATTAGGATAAGGATGAAGGAGAAATTCAAACTGTGATAATGAGACTGAAGAGAGGAGAAGACAGCGGGGTGGAAGAGGAGACTGAGAAGACAAGAGGATGAGAAGGACCATGATAAGGTACTTCAAACTGTGTGTGTGTGTGTGTGTGTGTTGGGGGGGGCAGTATTACAACACAGCCTGAAGAAGAAGAAGAAGAAGAAGAAGAAGAAGATTTTGTGATCTGATGAACAAAGGCATGTTTTCACTGTTGATATTCAGTGATTTAGTCACTGAATAAAGTTAAAGGCTTCTTCACTTATCACCTTCTTGGATCCCTTTGATGTGTGTCTGAAGTTATTGAAGTTATTTTCCTGCATCCCCAAACTGAAGAACAGTTACCACATACTGACTTATTTGTTTTTTGTCATTTATAAATGACATTAATATTTCCACACCCAACAGAGGAACCACTGAGGCCATCCTGACTGACCTTCATGACTGACAACAAGCCAGCCTTCATCCACCACTTCTTCAGACTTGACTTCTTTAGGATTCTCCTCCTCTCCTCCAAACAACAGACGGTTGATGGTTCTGAACATTTCTCCTGGTCTTCTCTCGATGTGTGTCTCTGCTGTTTGTTTGTTTGTTTGTTACTGCTGAAAACGAGAAGAAAAGAACAAAAACCAAACACGGGCTCATGAACTTGTGCATGTTTATGCAGCAGCATCATCATACATTATTTAACCACTTCACTAAATACACTTATTAAACATCATGATATTTTTAGGATTTTTATATTTTTGGACAGTTTGGAAGAGTCTGAGATTCTCCATGAGTCTTTATGAGCAACCAATGAAAAGTCCTATACAGTGGTTTGAATGAGGATTCCCACTCCCCCACAATTTCATTGTTAAGGTCCATCTGTTTCTGAATAAGTGGGGGAGGGGATTTTTTAACTAAACACGGCGTCAGGGCACAGCTTGGATCTTTGACATATAATAATTTTTTACCTCATCTGAAGAGCAATATTTACCGGAGCCAGTGAATTCCTGCAGCACTGCATGTGCTCATTTTTACCACATCCTAGTTTACTTGTTTTTTGTCATTTACGATTACTGTGATATGATTTCAACTATACTTCCCCTCCCAACAGTCAGAGATTAAACACAACACGTGTGTTCACATGGAGAAAACACTGGAACTGGAAAATGTGTGTATCTAAGTTACAATATTACAATATTGCACTTGACATCAATAATCTCTGCAGTGCACACTTACTATTATTATTGTTACTAGAGAAATGATGTGAGTAATAACAGGACACAGATCATCTCTCTCACCGACCATATCTGACTTTGAATGAATATCCACAGTTTTTGAATTAACAGTAACAGCATCTGATTACTGTTGAGCTGCAGTGTGTGTGTGTGTGGTCTCACCTGTGATGACTGTTTCAGCTGCAGCAGTGAATCCTCTCAATATTATGGATGAAAATAATCCAAACAACTACGGAGGCTGTTGTGTTGTTTCAAATATTCAAGTGATCTCAAGGCAGCAGATGTTCCGCCCATGTCTCCGCCCACCACTGTTAATACACCAATCAGAGACTGCATAGTGAGCACGTGGTTTGGTTTGGCTTCTCTTGCAGCTGCAGCCTGGAGCGGACAGAGAGCTCACTACCTCCTGAGGTTTCCTCACTCGGTGTGAGGGTCTAAGGACAGAGGGTGACACGTGCTGTACAGACTGCAAAGCTCTTGGAGGCAGATTGTGTTTGTGATGTTGTTTTATATAAATGACACCGAATAGAGGGACTGTGTGAATATGGATGAATGGGTGTGAATGGCATAATCCTATAATTCTAACACTGATAATCTCACTAATACTTCGTGAGATTTGTATACCTAATGCTGTGAGATGTATTCACATTCTGAAACGGATCAGCCTAATACTCCAGACATCTTTCATAGTCCCACATTTGACCTCCAGACTATTTTGATTCATTTTATTAAAATTGCTCTTTGACTCATTTTGATCAGCATTTATACTTTGAGAACCTCTGGTGTAAAATACTTTACGTTTAGCAGTCACCAAGGCTAGAAAAGTGCTCTAGAAACACAGCGCAGTTATTCCTGTCTGACAAATGAGTTTGTGTTCATACTTTCAATGAGGGTGTGTCCTTAACACATGATGTGTGTGTGTGTGTGTGTGCTTTTCATACACTCCTCAATGAACCGCCCTGATTCAGAGGAACAACAGTGACCTGTGGCGGTGACACAAGCCAAACACTGAGTCTCACTGACTGATGAACATGTGCTTTGAAACACACCTCGTGTGCTCTGTAAATGAATGCTCTACTGTGAGTGATAAAAGGATTATTTAGTGATGATAACTCTTTTAGTTGTTGTTTGAAACGTTTATATATATTTATCCTAACCCTAAACATGCTGTCCACAAACCAAACATATTCAGTTTACAGTCGAAGCAAATAATAATAATAATAATAATAGTAATAATAATAATAAAACATGTTCGTATTTAAAAAGCTGATCAGTCTAATAACTGTTACAGTCCTGAAATAGTGACATGGTGCTTAAATGGGGAGAAAAGCTGTTGTGCTCCTGCTCTGATTTTTTGAGAACATTTATGATATAGCGCCACCCAGTGTCTTCTTTTTGTCCAGTTTTCTTTAGAATATGGTGCAATTAATCAACTGCACCCCGGTTTTTTTAATACTTATAACATGCATCAGTAGGCTACATTCATAATCTGTATATTGCACATTTGATTACATCTCTACATACATTTAAACATACACATGCTCACACACACAAACACACACACACACACACACATACATCTACACATGCACACTTATACATGTACACATATGCATACACCTACATTGAACAATTATTGTTAGAACCTGCTGGTTCAGCCATAAATGAAACATGATGGATATGCTGGCTGATTCCTGTTGCCCACCTGTGTCACAGTTCTGCTCCTGAATGATTTACTTACCTCATCTGTGGATTCATGCGCACCATCAATGATTACGTTTGCTCGTCTGACTGAAAATGAACAGAGGCGGAAACACCCACAACAATTTAGTGTGAATAATTAATATGCTATAATTAAAGTTGATTTTTTTTTATCAACAATCTCTGCTGCTGCTTATATAAATGACATTGTAGTTATATAAACATGTCATCACTGACTCAGAACTGTCTTGTCTAAACTTATAACTTGATACAAGTGTTGTATCTCTGCTCCTGGACTCTTTCTTCTGTCTCTACCTCACCTCCCTCTTGTCCTTTCGCTCCCCCACCTCTCCTCTGTCCCCCATTGTTCCTTTCACCCCAACCGGTCGAGGCAGATGCTGCACATCTCTGAGTCTCTGTTCTGCTTGCTCACTGTGTGAACTGTTGGGGTTCTCTGCTCTCTATGATACTGTAAAGGTAATATAGTTACTATGACTGCTGCATCTGTCAATGTATAGTTTTGTTTGCTTTTGCATAATTGCATAAATAAAAAAAACATTTGAATTGTTAGTCCATATTAAAACAACTCAAATCTGGATTTACGTTGCACATTTTGCCAATTTGTATATTTAAATTATCTTAGTTCAAACAATGATACACAGCCATTCAGTGTCCTGTTTTTATTATATACACATGATATCTATGTATATATGCATGTGTATATTCACAACATCCTCCTGCTCAGCAGCTCCATCTTCGATATACTTTGTCCAATATAATCTTTATCCCTCCTCTTCCTCTGCATGTGACCAAACCATCTCAATCTCAACTCTCTTTCTTTATTTCCAAACATTTAACCTGAGCTCTCCCTGGAATATGTTCATTTGTAATCCTCTCCATCCTGGTCACTCCCAATGAAAATCTCAGCATCTCCCGCTCTGCCTCCTGTCTTTTACACAGATCCACTGTCACATACATCATAGCAGGTCTCACTGCCGTCCTGTAGCCTGCACGCTCTTCTTCACCTCTCTTGTGCACTGTCCAGTGCTTTGGATGGTTGACCGCAGGTATTTAAACTGAACCTCTACCTCTACTCCTTGAATCTTCACAGACCAACTGTCTCACTGTCATTCACACACACAGGTATTCTGTCTTACTCCCACTAATACACTTCACCTTCATTCCTCTACTCTCCAGTGCAGACCTCCATCTCTCTTCCACCTATCCCCTGCTCTCACTACAGATTACAATATGATCTGCGAACAAAATAATGTCCCCATACATGTCCTGTACCACCCTCACATAGTTCTCTGCTACTCCCTAGTGTCTCATACAGGACCACGGTCTGGCCTTCTCGATACTTCTACACCAGCAGAAAAAATCGCAAAAAAAATAAATCGCTTCTGTGGTACTTACTAGTCATTTGTTACCAGAAGATGGCGCAGTTACTCTATAGAAGCGCAATGACTGACACAGGTTCAGTGCATCATTGATATAGTTGTAATAAATGGAGTATGAACTGGTGCAAAATCATAGTCTCCATGTTAAAACGCGCATCAGTGCCAGAGCAGTAACTTTTATCATGTCCTCTTAATTTAACACTATTGATTTTGATTTAACAAAACTATAAGTCCATGTGTTTGGTTCTCCGGGTCCAGTTTGAGTGACAGGTGAGTGTCGGCATCAGGTCCATTGAAGAGAGACAGTGAGTGAGTGACTCGCAGGTTGTTTGATAAACTCTCACAGACTTTGAATGTGAACGCTGAGACTGCGCGTCGTCTTCCAGCGCACTTGAGCAGTGATACTGGAGGAGGTGGGGAGGAGGGCCTCAGGGGCGAGCACACCCCTACCGCCTCTGTCAGACTATTTCAGAACAGAGACGAGCATTTAGTCATTCTTCACGAATGCTACACGGACACGGTTATTTATTTGCTCAAGTCCAGTGTAAGCTGCGGACCACGCGAGGATCTATTCGTCTTCTCCCACGGAGCCGAGGACCACTTTCTCATTTCTGCCGTTTGGTTTGTTGGAACATTGCGTCGTGGCCGCTGGAGACTTTTACGCACAGTTTTTAACACTGAAAAAGGACAATGCCTCGATCTTTTTTGGTCAAAAAGTACTTCGCTAGACAAAAGCCAAACTACAGTGAACTGGAATGTCAGAATGGTGAGTTAAGAAGCTGTTTTTTCCCCTAAATGGATTAAAAAAAACAACACCACAATTTTGCATGTGCCAAAAAAAGACCAGTGTTGTTTCGCAATGTGTATACGTGTTGTTTATTAACATAAAAGTATGTTGCGTGCCTGGTTCAGTCACAAACCAGACTGTTCAAATTGGGGCCCGTTAGATGCACTTTCCCCCCTCTCTGCAACCACACAGAGCACCATTCATGTTACAAGCCCCTGTGAATACGTGGGAGGAAACGGCCCATGAAAACTTCCCATGGCTCCAGCTTTAGCTCAGTCCATGTTGAGAAAAACTCCATTTTCAGGAATAGTGAATGTGTACTCGGTGAATGTAAATAGAACTCACTTCAGACAGTGGATGTGTTGTGTGCTGTCTAAAATTCATTCTAATGTGATTGTATTTTGGTTTATTTCCAAGCACTGGCCGCTGTGTTTTAAGCATCCTCTCATGTTTCTTCTTAGACACTTTACAGGAGAGGTTTGCTCTCGCGGAGCTCTCACCAGGAGATGACACCTCAGCCACCTGTTTCACAGCAGGATTAGTGTGGGACCTCAGTGTGCTGCCCGCCCTCTACATGCCCACATCCCAAATAGAGCCCTCTGCCACACCAGGCCCTCTGGACCTCAGCTCCCCATCCAGCCTCAGTAGCAGTGCCAGCAGCAGTGGAGAAGAGGACGAAGGACGCACATCAGATCCCCCCAGCCCCGAACCAGTACACACGTATGCCCCTCGCCAGCGGATGAAATGCACGGGCGTCATGACTCACGTCAGTCCTCCAGAGGAGGAGGACAGAGAAGCCCCCATCACAGCAGCGACAAGGCCGGTCTTCCTCTGCAAACACTGCCCCAAAGAATACACCAGCTTGGGGGCTCTGAAGATGCACATACGCTCACACACCCTGCCCTGTGTGTGCACCACATGTGGAAAGGCTTTCTCAAGGCCATGGCTGCTGCGTGGCCACATCCGCACACACACAGGTAAACATGTGTGTTCAAACACTACTAAATCTGTTTATATCTAATACATTTGATTTGTAACATCTGAACAAACTGACCTTTGTCTTTTAACCATGTGATTATTGTGTCACGTCTTTTTTGTTATATGCGGTTTCTGTTGTTTGCCCCAGAGGCACCGTAAAGGTCTCTGAATCACTTGATTCATAGGTAAAGAAGTCGCAGTACAAGTGAGTTTGCGCTTGAGTCGCTGTCATGTGAGTCACCAGGTCAATCCCTCATCATTGGAACTGTGTAGTCAGAGAGAGGGTTATCAGTAGCAATCGATTTGATGAGCTTAACACTTGATCAGCAGACCTGATTACACAGTGACGCCCTGAGTAGACCCTCCACTCATTGATCACTCATTGTGATTAATGCGCAGGCAACAATGGCTCGTCGGCCAATTATCACAGCTGAGGGGGAAGAGGACAAGACGGCGGCAAATGAGTAACAAAAGAGTTAAACGGTGGCCTAAAGGCTCTCTGCTATCACACGGCACTTAGTACCTGCAGCAACTCGACAGCATGCTAATCTCATTTGGCTTTTATGGAATCATGTTAATTCAGTCAGTCTGTGACCCCACCAGCCTATCATGTGCTTCTCCGTTATCTTCTGTGTGTGTGTGTGTGTGAATGGTGTCATCACTGTATAATCTAAAAGCAGTGCCACTGAATTAATAGCACAATGTGTTTCCATTCCTTTCTGTCCAGGCGAGCGTCCGTTCTCCTGCCCCCACTGCAACCGGGCCTTTGCTGACCGCTCCAACCTGCGCGCTCACCTGCAGACCCACGCCGAAGTGAAAAAGTACCAGTGCGGCGTCTGCGCTCGCACCTTCAGCCGCATGTCACTGCTGCAGAAGCACAGCTCCTCAGGGTGCTGCTCCCCCACCGTGTGAGACACGGTGGACAGAGAGAGTGACAGAGGGACCCACTCAGAGTTCAGGGCAGTGGAGGGCTGCTGGACACAGAGATGTGGTCTGTACAAGCCCAGCTGGCCTATAAGGCCACACAAAGTGGCCTAACTTAAGAGACTTGGAGGGAATCAAGCTTTATTATGGATATGACTTTACAAGCCTCTTAGATTCCCTGTACCCTGAAAAAAAAAAACAGCTGAGGAGCAGATTTCCTTTCTTTCACCCCTTGTCTGAAGTCCTGAAGCTGGACCAATATATACTGAGCAATATTGACACTTACTTGATTTCAGAACCCTATGTCATTGTGCCCAAAGACCAAATATGTAGTGAACTAATTGTGGTAAGATGTGTTCTTTCCTGTCTCTGTCCTGGTGTGGGCCAACTCAGGATCATTGCTCAGACACAGCTGCTGAGAGGTAGGGGTGTGTGGGTGGACTAAATCTCTCAGCGTGCCTCATAGCACACACACACACACACACCAAGCAAATGCACACACAACTGTCCCTGGTACTGTGGTGTAGATAGACGAGGTGCTAACAGGTGTCACAGCCACGACCTTCGCCGGTTGATAGCAGGTGACTTCCGCTGCCCTTGGTTTGCTTGAAAAAAAAAAAGAGGAAGCATGTCATGACAAAAGAATGGCATCAGTTAGATTGTTTTCACCAGTAGGGATCCTTTAAGCTTCTGTTTTTGACTGCATCCAAACTTTCTTTCTTATCTGATGAATTCTGATATAGGAAAAGCCATTGTGTCTGTTGTTATCCAAAGAAGCTTTATTCTGTGTGATTGGTAAAGCCATGCACTCAAGGTTACCACAGTGTTAATACCAGCCAAAGCCATATTTTGTCATTTGAATAACTCTGGGTCTTTTTATTTTCTTTTTTTTTTTAATTGTATTACTTTTTTGAAACCAAAAATGTGCTTTTTTAACCTCAGTTACTATTGTGGCTTTAGAAAAAAAAATGCAGTATTAGTAGAAATTACCACAAATCATTTTGCAAATGCAATAAAGCTGGGACCAAAGACTATTAAAGTTTACACCATGAAGACATGGTTCTCTTGTATGTGATGATAATCATATAAATGGACAGTACAAAGATGAATTTTTAACTTTCCTAAACAATTTTTTTTGGCAGTGTTTTATAGTGCAATGTGCTGATGACGTGTGTTCAGATTTGTACCATGCTTGTGTGTTCACTTCTGTTTTCCTGTATGTTGTAACTGATAAATTTACATTCAATAAAGTAATTTATGTTTATGTATTAAAACTAGTCAGTTGCATTGATGTAGAACAACTCAGTTTTTATCTTTGTGGAATACTAAAAGAAATGAGTGCACTCATTTTATACGTTAGTTATAAAAGCTCCGTGTGATCATTAACTGGGATGTCTGCTCAGGATCTTTACATGAGGCGTGGTGAGCAAACTGGCCATTGTGTTAAGGCGTAATTGCAGATGTGCAGGTGATGGGAAGCAGGTGCATTCACCTGCTTCCCGTTTTCACCTGCCAGCTACGTCTCACTGTTACTGTGCAAACACTGCTGGAAACGTGAAAAACAGTTTGTCGAGGCACAGGGAGTTGGAAGAACAACGCCAGTGAATGTTGGCATCTGTTTCCAGTCAATCCCAAGATTCAAGATGGATTCATGTGTCCTTACTGCAGCTTTTGAAAGGATAGTAAGCCGCGTAATGTATATGCACGTCCTCAGCGAAAGTAAAACGCTCTCCTCTCCTCGTCCTCTGCTTAGACAGTGAGTCAGAGTCTTTCCAGACTGGAGCATTAGGTTCCCATGGCTCCTGTTCGCTCAGTCAGCAAGTAAAGCCACTAGTCAGTGTGTCTGTCGGTTAGTTGGTTGGCGGAGGCTCAATTGGGCTAGCACTGAATGAGGTAAGCTGTTCCACGGCACAGTTCCTTATTTCCCTCTGAGTCAGGGAGATGTGCTCATCTCCAGCAACGAGCATGTAGCAAGTGACTCACCTCGTACTCTTCAAACAAAACTGCCTCGACTTTTCTAAAACATCTGTGCGCAAACACTAAGCAGGTCTAATGTGGAGCTAATGTGAAGGCCTTTGACTATGGTGAATGTTCTGCTTTCTTTTACCCAGGATGCTGTTGGATGGATAAAGAATCTCAGATGTTGGAGGTTAGCTCAGGACTGTTTTGATGATGTCAGCCGGTATGTCCCGAGGTGAGGGTGTTAGCTGCGCTAGTGCAGACGATCGAAAGAAGTCCCTTACTTCATGTGGACTCTATTCTGCAGTTTGTTTGATGATCCTAATAATTACATTATTGATGAGCTGCTGCTTTTATTTAGAAGGGGAGGGGTTTTGAACACACAAAAAAACCCAGTAACAACATTTTAAGCACATCTTGGCTTTATTCTTCTACTCTCATGAGGTCAATATAGCTGCAGATGCTACACAGCCTCGATTGGCGACAAGAAACCTTCCACATTCCAACTCTCAGCTGCATCACACACTGCTGTACTTATTTCTGCCTTTTTATAGAGAAATGAAAACACAATATGCTCTCTTTCTTGTTCCTGGGGGAGAGTGGAGGGCCTGGATCTGAAATCTGAGAGCGTTTTCCTGCTGTGTGCTTTACAGTGCCAGAGCACTCACTGTAATTTACCAAAAGTGGCTGCTATTTATGCCATAAAGCATGTGTTTAACATTCCTGAACCCCACTGTGTTTGTGTATTCCTCGGTCTCATACTCACTCACTCGCTCTCTCCCACTCACTATCTGCCTGCCTCTATGGCTGTATTTCTATTTGTGTGTGTGTGTGTGTGTGTGTATTTACTGCTTTTATAGGACTTTCTTTTGGCATAAACACTGAACTTGTCAGGACCAGTAGTCCTTCTTGGGACCAAAACCTAATAAGGCATAGCCTCAGTTTAAGTTTTGGGCTAAAATAGATTAAACAGTGTTCAGATTTAGGTTAGGGTTAGGCATTAACCAACTAACTAACTGGTTGTGGTTAAGGTTAGGGATAATGCTTTGTCTAGGCTGTCCAAATGAATGTGCTGTGGTCTAAGAAAAATAGCTGCGCAAACCTATGTGTGTGTGTGTGTGTGTGTGTGTGTGTATGCAGAGTTTTGCAGCAGCGCTTTCTCTCTTTACAGAGGGATCATCTCTCTCCCTCTTTGACAAGGCCAACAGGAAGTGGGAGTTTACATTGGCCTACTTTGTCCAAAAAAAGCAGGTCTGGTTTGAGGAGCTGCACAGCTCAAGTGCTGTTTCTACAACTGCACTTTGCCACTTCCATTGCCATGTACCATCCCCCCGTCAGCTGTCCCACCCATGGCTTCTCATTTAGCCAACGTTTCAGGGTGGAGCTGGGTGGCCAGGAACTAAAGATGGTGCGGGAGCAGTTTGGTCTCATAGCATGGGAGACAGGAAGGAGCTGTCACAGTCCCATAAACTGGACTCATCTCACACTCAAGACTTGAAGAGAACCTCTGACTCTTTACCTCATTGTGGTTTTGGTGCCCAAGATGAACCCTAACACAGACCCTGAATATGCACATGCTGAAACTCACACTTGTGACTGTCGACTGAAAGTCACCATTGTACTGAAACATTATAAAAAGCAGTCACCATGTTACTTACAACAGAGCCATCATCATCATGCTTAATTAATGCAAACGAATAGGTAGAGAATGCAGTTTTGACAGCAGTGAAACCATCAACTTATCCTCAGCTGTACACCTCTCCCCTCATGTATTACTCCCTTGTCTTACTCAGATTAGGACTAGTAAGATTAGCGCGTCTCAATGTCTGTTGCTTTGTTCAGAGCAGTTCATTACTCACTGATGTTTTGGTGTTAATTACTTTCGATGTCTAATGTTTGGTGGAGTTCTCAACCCTGGAAAATCTGCCCCGCTCTTCTTCCTCTGTGACTCAGTGAGTTCAATGTGCTGATGTAAACATCAGAATCCAGAGCTAATTCCACTCCACAGAGCTGCAAACAGGCCAGAGGCACAGCGGCTGCATGTGGTAAATAAGAAGGCCAACAGCAGTAACACCACAAGTATGTCTAATGATGGATTTGATCAGGCTGTAGAATTGCCCCAAGGCTGGATCGGAGAAGTGGTTGGGTGGGTGAAGGGATGGGGGTAGGGGTGCATATTAAAGAGTAATGAATCACACACCCAGTCACAGGGTCGCCGGCTATGAATGTGCTCTCTGTTGGTTTTCCTGGAGCCTGGCGTTTACTAACTGATGACGCAGGCTGGACTCGATCAGAGACATGTGTTGCTCGGGACTTGATGCCAGTGAGGAGCACAGTGAGGGAGAGTAGACGGGGGAGAGGTAGATGGATGGATGGTGCATGAGTTCTTTAGTTTTCCTCTGTGGGTCCTAATGGGGCATTGCCTCACACAGGGGCTGCTGGGACATGAAGGGAGAGAGTGAACCCAATTTCTGGCCCAAAAAAAACACACATTTCTTGATAATCAGTGCTACTTGTGTAGCGTCTTAGCTAGCTGTGGCGCATCTGCATATATATGTGTGTCAACAGGACACAAAAGGCAGATATTATTGGCTTTTGCTTGTGGTTTGGTATCATGTGTTTTGGTGTGAGTGGAGGTTCTGTTAGGTCGCTCGGGTGCCTTTTGCCTGGAGCTCCCAGCGGGTCTTCAAAACAGCCCTGCTTAAAATGTCCAAACAAAATGTTCAGTGTCTATCTATCTATCTATCTATCTATCTATCTATCTATCTATCTATCTATCTATCTATCTATCTATCTATCTATCTATCTATCTATCTATCTATCTATCTATCTATCAGTGAGGACCAACTGTCATGTATAACCCACGTTACTAGCACTGCTGGAGTGTAGCCCATACGCCACCTGACAGGAAATTTCACCTGTTTGCTGTGGTGGAATGCACCTTAGCATATTTTCCCAGACATAGTGCACAGGGACGTTGGGCTGTCGCCGGAGGCTTTGACAGAGTATTATGAAAGTGGTTCCACAGATTTGTGCCCACCTGTCGGGACATGTCACTGTGTAACTGTGCGTAAACAGCATCACACTGTGTGCTGGGAGAAAGATAATCTCCCACTGCGTCCTTAGTTTTCAAGGCTCAGGTTTGTAAAAAATAAGAAGCTTGTGCATGTCTGTCTGTCTGCCTGCCTGTCTGTCTGTCTGTGTGAGAACCGAGTGACAAGATCAACAAACACTGCACTTTACGTGCAATACTGTTGAATATGTTTCTACAGATTATTTTTTTTAAAATGAGGAATGTAGACTACTGCTATCTGCTGATAAAGAAAGTAATCTCCTCGCATGCAGGTGCATGACATACTGTATATGCCGGTTGTTTGTTCAGTTGTAGTCAAAGTGATGTGTACAAAATGCAACTCTTTCAACTTCGTTCACGCCACCTTAATGGTCAGCCAGTGACACACCATTAGGATGCTGTGTCCAGGGATTTATAGCCACACCAATATAAAGTATAGACATGTTTGGTTATGGTTACAACTACAATTTAACTGGACCACTCAAACCAAATGGATTTTTATTTGTATAATGCTAAATCACAACATTCATTACCTCAAGGCTGAGACCTTACAATATTTTATGGAGAGAAGAGAAACCCAACAGTTCACACCGTGAGCAAGCATTTGGTGTCAGAGGAGAGAACTAAAGAAGAACAAGAAGAAATCTCTGACAGAACCTCAGTCAGTTGGGGTGAAAGGAAAAATGGGGGACAAAGGAGAGGTGAGGGACAGAAAGGGGGGAGAGAAAAGGAAAGAGTGTGGCAAGGTACAGGCAGAAGAGAGAGACCAGCCAGCAGGTAACAGTAGGATTAATTTTGGTAATGTGATATTTTCATGCAAGCAGTGGCATGAACTGTTGCAAGAAAAAAAAAGATACTGATATTGATGTTAATCACAGCATAATAATGACGACATACTACACATAACAATGGCCTCGTACGTGGATCTGGATCCTGCAGCCCAGGTACATTTTTATATTATTATTATTATTATTATTATTATTATTATAATAATAACAATAATTATAATAACAGCATGACAGGGAAATACTACTGTTCTCACTCCAGTATATAAGCCCCAGCAGGGAACTGATTTATTCCTACCTCCTTTCAGCTTGTTAGTATTAGTATTATTTCTGATTGTACATCCCAGACCAAAACAGTGTAGCTGGTGGATAGTTGTTAGCATTTCAAGTGTCATTTATTGTTTTTCTACCATCACTTAACTTCAACATATTGCCTTTTTTATGCGGAGCATTAATTCACCGACTGTTGAGGGTTGCGCTGTTGAGCATTTCCCATTTGCTCCACTGGAGATCAAAGAGGGTTGAGACTTGTGGAACAGCTGTGTGACATCACACCACAGATAGAAAACACTAGTAAAAACCAAGACTCTCCAACATACACGTATTTTGTCCTCAGTTTCCCAGAATGAACTCACTCTATAAGGTCTAACAAACAAAATGGCCCCCACAAAGACGTGAACACACATTGATCACCTGAGTGGATTTCACACTGTCTCCAGCATCATCTGATACAAGCAACTGCAGGTGAACCCACAGGAGAGACTGTGAGGAGTGGTCTTCCATGTAGGAGGCCCGTGATGGAAAACACCTGGCACACACATCTATACCCACAGGCCGTGCCTGTCATTGTGACGCACCAAGTACTGCTTATGCCACAAATGGCTCAGAGGCTCCAGGTCTGTAGGAGAGCGATCCCCTCATGTGCAGTTCCAACTTTCAAACAATTCAACCAAACAGAGAAGCAGTTGATTTTGCACAGTTGGTTCCCAACGATAGAAATACACACACACAGTGTGTGTGTGTGTGTGTATAAGCAAGTACTCGCACAATCTCATGTCTATGCAGCAACACAGACCTGCGCACACAGTCCTGCACATGTTGAAGCCATTATCCTGTTGCTTGTTAAGTCATTACTCTGTAGCTTGTTATTTTCTCAACCAAGAGAAAGCAATCTATCCACAAAGGAGTGCTGAGAGATTTGCCACCCGACTGAGCCTTGGGATATGGGAAGTTACCCTGAAATTTGAGGAATGTGGTGGGGTCTGAAGCCTAAAGAACACACACACAAAAATCTATCTTCTGGAATAGTGAAGCTTGTTTCCGCGAGTCTCCGGGTTGTAGCTGCAGCCAAGAGAGTATGAGATGTCCAGGGGGAGGGCGTATTATAGACATTACTGATGACAGTGCAGAAACGTTTCAATGCACCAATAGGACTTGGAGGAACCGACATAGTCCGGGAGCTTTGACATATTCATGGTGGATCTCAGACATCTGGTTTCTATTTCCCACCTCTCTCAGTGTGTGCTGGCAGCAGGGCCTTTCAATGAAATTGTCTATTCCACTTCCTATGCTATCAGTTTAGCATACATGTATGCAGCACAGAGTGCGATGAGCGCTTATTAAATTGCACTCCACTGCTTCTCCTGCATTTATTAGCAGGGACACCCCGTGAGCAGCCATTTTCACAGCATCCTCTCCTCTCTGTGAGCCAGCACACTCTCACCACACTGCTAATGAGTGACACATGCCCCTGAGATCTGCTGCTGACACCTAAGATCAAAGCCCTGGAAGAGAAGGTTTTTGTACCCAGACCCCTTTATTCCCCCCCCCCCCACACACACACACCCTCTCTTTGACACCCACGCGATATGTCTAGGCTCAGCCAAATGGTGACACACCTGTCCTCCCTACATGGAACACAGGCTGCAGTGGTGTGGCTGCCTTATGCTTCTATTCACACCACCAATGGCATAGTAATGTGTATTCCAGATGTGGGTGATAGGAGATCACATAACACCATCCAGTAATAGTTGCATGTCACTGTAAGAGCTATAGACTGGACATTGTGCTGTGAGTCAATGCTATTCATCTCCACTGAAGCCTCTGGGTGGACGGTGGACATATTAAAGCAGGAAACAAAATTATGGAAACCTGATTGCAAAAGACTGGGTCAACACCAAATCTCATCTTGCTGCACAGTCCCCACAGGGCCTTTCATTAAATCAAGTGCTTCACCCAACTCCAGCTGAAACACTGTCCAAACAGTTTCCATACTGCTGAAGGCCGTCAAGAACAGAGCTGGTAGAAAGGGGGGGGGGGGGGGGGGGAGGGGGGTGTTCAGGGCTAAGGCAGGAAATCCCAATGCAGCATGAACTATTTTCCTCCATAGTTCCACCAGAACAGCTCTTTGTACCAGTCCCCCTCCCCCCTCTATTGGGCCTCTGTCTCTGACTACCATCCACTGCTGTTCTACAAGGCAACCGCACAACTACCACTGTGGAAAAAACAATCCAAATCTCTGTCACACACACACATGTATGCACTTCACACATGGGCTGTTAGCCCGCAGTGCTGGGGGTTGTGGAGTTGGGATCAAAAGCTTGGGGTTCCCCTCCATCTCAGTCCAAAGTCCCACTGTGGTTAGGCCATAGACAGAGAGGCACCTTACTTTACACAGAGCCCCCAAACGCCAAAAACACTTAAATACACAAAAGACAAATACACAACGGGACTGGAAACATTTCCTTTACTGCTACACAACTTCAGCGCAGGAGCAAAACGATCTGTAGCAGATCATCTTTTTTGTTTTTCATTCTTCTCATTAAACATTCCTTGGCAGGAACTGTCAATCCCCTCACCATATCACTTGATCACGGAGGACACTCATGCTCTTCATGTGACTCCAATAAAGAAATGAGTCCGCAGAGGAATATCACAACAAAACTCCGTTTTGTCTGCGACTCTCATTTCACTGTGACGCACATTCCACTTCATTAAGACTGATTGGACGGAGGAATGGGAGAAATTCAGGTCACTGACACTCATGAGGGACCGGGAAAGCAAATATCACTGTTTGACTCCTTGTAAGTGCAAAGTGCTCAATGAATGTGTGCTTCCATGTCGCAACATCAAATCCAGATACAGTGCTGATCTGAAACAGGCCAGTGATTGACTTAGATTTATTTCATGCAGAAACGAGACCTCTTGCAAAGACAGAGGCTTCCAAAAAACCCCTACAATGGGACAAAGTCAAGGCTGTAGAATCGGCAAGTGTGAGTGTACTGTATAGTTGGTGGGAGTAGCCGAGGCACCTTGCAACAGCTGGTTTGAATTATCCATGGGGTCGGGGGTAGTCAGCTCGAGGAGGTTGGGTGGGGGGGGGGGGCAGGGGGGGGCGTGGAGACTCCTGGCGCCAGGATCGGGCCAGCAGGTCAGGGAGGATGACGATTACCAAAATACTAGCAGGCAGCAATAGTCCAGCAAAGAGGGGGTGTTCCTGACTCACACTGCTCACAGCTACAGGATGGGCAGGCAAGTGGACGGCAGTGAGGGAGTGTATGTGTTTGTGTGTTTGTGTGTGTGTGTGTGTGTGTGTGTGACAGAAAGAGGGACGCTCCTACTTCCACTTCCTATGAGATAGCCCCTTCCTGTCATTGAGAAACACCGTGTTCGTGTGTTAGGAGTAATAACCTGTTCATGTAATGTTCAGATGTGATGTGATGTTTATATCAACCTGACACTGGCACAGTGATCCACACGTCACATTAATGTATACAGTAACTACATGGTAATACTCTCAACATCATTTTGTTATAGGAAATTAATATTTTGGTAATATGTTATTTTCTAGGGTAATCACAAAGTGATAGCTTGGTAATAACAATGGAAACGTGTGCGGGTCATATTATTTTGTAATAAGGTAATTATTAGTTTTTCATGTGACTGTATTACACTGATTCTCATTACCAAGTTACTACATTGATATTACTTTGGAAATAACACATTATTACTGTTATATTATCTCCTTAGTTACATAGTATTACCATTGTTATTACCAGATATTATGAACATATAATAATCTCCCTATAACAACTATATTACCATGCAATTAATTTGGTACTGTACTGAATGTAAAGTGTTACCTTTTCCTTTTTACTATATGTTTTTTTGGTTTGCTTTTCTTCCTGTTGGATTACCATTCAGTAAAACCAGCTGCCTGCAAGGTGCAGTTCGCTCATAACTCTCCTTTCCTGCTTCCTCGACCACATGTGAACAAACTTCAACACTGTAGTTACTTGTCGCACACAGTGGAATTGCGCCCTCTGCAGGAGAATTTGTATAGCCCATCATATCACAACTTACAGTTCACTGGTATATTTTGCTTCTGTCCTGTAAGAAATAAGATAATATGAATATGTTAAAGTGTATAGGACAATGCTGCTGTATACCTGCAGAATGAAGATGGGGAACAAAAGCACAAACTACAGGAGACTACAAAGAAAAAAAGGTTAATGGCATGACTTTGAAGAAAGTAATAAAACATTGTCTAAAAAAAATCCTTCTCTCATTATTCTGGCATTTAGCAAATAGAAATAAATTTGGCAATCCTAACGGACCTAAAACAGGAAAAATGTCAGACAGTGAGAAAATAAAAAGCATATGTGTCTTTTTATATAGATAGATAGATACTTTATTCATCTCACAGAGAAATTCACAGTATAGTGTATATAGTGTATGTAAACTTCTGGTTTCAACTGTATTATTGTGATTTAAATGAGATTTCATAGGCTGTCACAGTCACTGAGAAGACACTCTTTGAGTCAGGTAGAGAAGTTCTGTCTCAGTGTTCTCGTTCCATGCTGGTTACTAATTAGTAATCCAAATACTACCTTTAAATTATACTTTTAACAATACCCTTGTACGACTTATTTATTCACGACTACTCACTTAGGCCTTTTGCATTTCCTCCCTCTGTTTTTAACATCCCGTTTAAATCAACACAGCACAAACAGCTCTTAATGTTGTCGACGCTGTCAGTCACGTTCAGTCTCAGATGTGATTCATACTCTGTGACAGAAGAGGGCAGCACAGCTCAGCATCATGACAGCTTCCACCGGCCGTTTAGAATAGAAGAACAAAAGGGATACAAGTTAAAAGTTTAGAACGGAATAATAGTATTTGATGGAAAACCTGACATAACATGACAAGACAGTATTGAGGAAAATATAAAACCTTTAGTATAAAAGAGGAGAAGGAACCAGCACAAGACAAAAGGTCATTCAAAAATATAAAGTACAACATTTTCAACAGCAATATTAGTCATGATTTAACAGCCCTGTTTAAAACAGTACATTGATATTGTATTTTTCGTGCTGTTTGTTGACAATTCCAAACATTTTTTTTTTATGCCCTTTAACACTAACGTCCAATTATAGTTGTTGTTCTTATCCCCCGTGTTTTACATCAGTCACAGGTAAGAAGACTCCCTTAAACTCCAACCTCTGATGTTCACACTATTCTGGTACTGCCAATTAGGGGATGACAACAGACTGTGAACACAGTATTGTCGTGTGAGAAGAGAGGAAAACTGACACACACACACACACACGGTGCCAGCTGTCCCAAGTGTCAGGCCTGCAGCCAGGAGGTTAGCACTTCTATGAATGCCAAGCTAAACTTTGTGCTCTGAGTGTTGCAGGAACACAGGCTTTCCCTCAGGACTCTCTTCACCTGCTCCTGCTCCAGCGTCTTACTGCTCAGCGTCCTGGGGCCCTGCATAACTCTGACTAGTTGTTAAATGTTGGCAGGATCACTCAAAGTCATGGATAGCAGCCGGTGGGAGTCGTGGGACTGAGACTGGTTACCTCGCTGCCTGAGGAAGAAAAACAGAGCCACGCAAATGTGTAAAAGTGCAAATGAATACCCACACAGTCATACACGTATCTATGTGCCAGCAACATTTTTCTATCACAAGTCTTTTATACTTGCAAATATGAGCTCTTATTTATGTAAATCTGTTGCCATGTGACTGTGATTCACTTTTTTCTTTTTGAAGTTCAACTGCTGGTAAATTAGCCACTAAACTAGGAAACAGCACACATTTAAAACTGCAGTATGTAACTTTTAAATTAGTGCTGTCAAACGATTTAAATATTTGATCGCGATTAATCGCACATTTTTATCTATTCTAAATGTCTCCTGATTTCCTTTTGTCCCATTATTTTTTCTCATTTTAATGCTCTAAAGTTCCTCTTATTGTGAGAGTCACACAATAATAAAAGAGGCTGTGTATCAGCCTGCAGTGCTGTGAATAAAGTGCAGTTCTTCAACACAGACGCAGTCCCGTGGTTTAATGTGTTGTTGCCGTAACAAGCTAATCCGAGCTAAAGGAGCTAGCGATCTACGGTGGGTCTGCCAGCTTGGTTGCTAACACTGCATACGTCATTACTTGGATGTGGGGAGTGTGTTGAGAAATGATCCAGGCTGCGTTGGATACGGAGAGCCCACTTGGAGACGGAAAAGCGCACAGCACTCGCCATCCACTCAAAACGTAACGTTAGCCTACTACTACTCTCTGGCCGGCTCACAACGTTACTAGTTGCTGCAACAGCATGTGAGGCCAAAAAGAACGTTAATCTCACGTTAAAAACATTGACGCCGTTAAAATGGGTTTGCATTAACGCCATTAATAACGCGTTTAACTGACAGCACTATTTTAAATATACCAATGTCTATTACATTAAATGAATTCACATTATGCCCCTCAAAGTATCAGCTCCACATGCTGCACGACGACATTGTGGAACTGCACAGAGGCAGTGATAAGTTACTGTGTGTGTCAAGACAGGTGGCAACAATAGCAACATTGTGCTAGTAAAGCGAGCTGGACTGAAAACACAAAGAAGTGCCCATGAAAGGTTTTAGAGGTTCTTTCAGCAATCAGATGGGAGAAATGCTTCTTGTCTCCACCTGCTCTGATGTTACAAACACGCTCTCCATCAGATCTGATAGTATTGCTTGACAGAGCCTGTTTCCAGATGAAGGACGTACAGCACATTCATAAAGGATTATATAAACACGATCTATCAAATCACAACATACATTATATCAAGGCACTTTACACTGTAAGGCAGAGACCTTACAGAAGAGAAAAGAGAAACCCAACAGTTCACACCATGAGAAAACACTAGGCATCAGTGGAGAGACAAAAAAAAGAGGAAGAAATCGCTGACAAAGCGAAACCCAAAGATGTGAAGCATCCGCCTTGGCCAGTCAGGGGTGAAAGGAAAAATGGTGGACAGAGGGGAGGGGAGGGACAAGAAAGGGAGAGAGAAAAATAACTGTCCCTCCTGCATCTTGTCTTCTCTGCCTCTTCTGTACCTGCCATGGTCACAGAGACGTGGTCACACTGACTTATCCCTACAGCCGACTTCAACTGGGTGAATGGTTGCTGCCAGCCAGCCACTCTGCACTCTTCTGTCAGCTCAGAGTACTTGAGGTGCTGGAAATATTCCTCCCTCCCAAAGAACAGGGAGCTTGAAGATGATGAGGACCCTCTTGGAAGGTAACATGAAGACACACAGTTCCCTTGCTTTGCCAGGTGTGAGCAGAGACAGAGATGTTGTTGGATTGATGACGGGAATGCGTGGCTGGTGTTGGTTGAAATAGTTGTTAGCACTTCTCCAACAGCTTCCTCTGTACTTGGTTGTAGCACCACCTGCAACCTTAGGGGTCCCTTAAGGATTTCTTTAGGTGTGTTTAAAAATATGACTCAATGACACACTGGAGCCATAGCTGTCATCCTGTTACAATATAAATACCCTTTAGCACAGATTCTCAACAGTTTACCTATTCAGTGTGAGTGACTGCACCTGCCTCCACTCTACTGTCTGACATGTCTTTGTCTAGAAAATGCAAAAACACTTTATTTAAAATTCCTATCAATGAGAAAATTAGTCGAAGTAGGCTGCAGGTACCACTGATAGGGAAAGGACTGTAGTCCAGGGCTGTAGTTAGACCAGTGTTGGGTTTCATATCAGACTGCAACCAAAATGATGACAATGTTGCTTCTCTACATGTTTGTTAAACATGTGATTGATAATGTTTACTATTACATTCTGTCATTTGTGGTCTTATGATACCCTCTGCTGTTGGGAAGGGCCCAGTTATGTTTTTACCTGACTGTTGTATTTGCAGCTCATCATAGAAACGTTATATACATATATATATGTAGATATATATATATATATATATATATATATATATATGTATGGACAACAGCAGACATGGACTCAAATATACTCTTTAGGTGTGACCAAAGCAGGTGAATGTCCCAGTGAATGTGCACTTCTGTAGATAAGAAGAAAAACTGGGGAAACACAAAAAATCTGAGAAATGATCAAATCTAACAACACATCCACACAGAAGTAGAGGATAGCAAAGGTGGGAGACACACGTCTTAACAGCTGAGAGACCAAATGTGACACATCATTAAAAAAAAGAATGAAAATGATCTGATAAAATAAGGCAATGTAACATCAGATATCTCAGAGAGCTTCCAGAATCCCGCCACAGTAGCACACTTCCAAAACATAGGAAAACAAGGCAATCAGAGATGGCAGATGGCAGACACAGAGCCACCAAAAACAATACTTCACTCCCACTCTGTGGGGTGAAGTAATAAGAGCCAGTTGTGTCCAATGAGCAAACAGGGAATCATTTTCATCGCATTAAGCTTCCCAGGCATTAAATATGTTCAAATCTATAATACATTTGAATGAGTGGTCAGGGTTTCTCAGGGAAGCAAAGCCTGTGTTTACTCAAACTGTGCTGGACTCAGATGTAGAACATCTACTTTCCATATTCCATCTAGTTCCAAGTGGCAGGGACTGACCGAGCCTGGAAGCCAGACCACCCATGCATACATTAGTCCTTTATCAGCCATCGTAGTAGTATGCAACATTTTGTCAGAAGGCTTTGGGGTGAGGAGGATCTGTAATGAAATGCCTTCAATGTTGACTTTAACTGATAAATAAGAAACAAAAGAAAAAAAAAATGCATGGTAGATTGTACTTAGTATGCAAATCTTGAAAAGGGAATAAACTCTCATCACCAAAAATGTCACCAAGGGCCCAGCTGGAAAACTTGACATGTCTACCATGATCATGATAGTCATAGGCGTGGGTGTCAGGCAGAAGAACAGTCAGACAGTTTGTCCACCGTCCTCCACACTTTGAGCTCATGTGAAAGAACAGGACCTTGTGTAAAACAACATTGCAGAGTGGAAACATTTGAGTGTAGAAAATGAAGAAATGAGTGTGGGTGACACACAAGCACCGACATTAGAAGAAGAAAGAAATGATGTGACAACCAGTTTTACTATTGTTGTTACTGTTGTTGTTACCCTGTCTTAATTCTCTTGAAATGTGATTTCATCTTTATAGGTTCAAAGAAAAGTGAAAAGAGGGGAGAACTGTGTTTACCATGGATTTTTGTATCATCATCAATCATGTCGAGGAAGGGTGTACCAAGTCCACGGGCCTTCATGGCGTCCAAAGAGAGGACAGCACCTGGACAATTTTGGGTTTGGACAAAATCTATGACGTCGAAAGCCGGAGATACTGAGCTGAAGGGAGAAGCAGAGAGTAGAAGAAGTAGAAGAAGAACATGAAGACTGAATCATGTCCACAAAGGGCTAATAAATAATTAAATGGACAACCCAAACGTTATTATGTCTAAAAAACAATAAATAAATGAATAATTTAACAATGTTTTGACCAGTTTTGAACTGAAATTTTTTTGCGTTCCTTCAGGTGTGATCATTTGTCCATGGCTGTTGTCCAGAGGTCTCCCTCTGTTCCAGATGATTGTTGTCCTGAGTGATCTGTGTCGTCTGTGTCCTCTCCCTCTGCGTTGGTGCCATGGATGACAGGTGATGCTGTCTTCTGTAGCAGAGGTGCATTCGGACCATGCATGTGTGTGTGCACAGGAAAGCCTGTGTCAACTGTGAAAGGGCTGACATGCGACTCACTGAAATGCCTCTCATTGTGACAGCAGCTCTGTTTAAATACCAATTATGGTCACAGGCCAAACACTGCCACCTGCATCCCTTGACATCTTTAAGAGATCCCAATAGGAAGACGAGTGAATTAGATCGGGTTATGCTACTGTCTACGGCCTGACAGTGAGATGCTGCGGGTCACTCACTGAAGTTGTTTTCAGGCAGTCGTCCCGTCCAAGTCTATTTAAAATCGAGCAGAGCAAGTGAAGTCATGGCTCACCTTTAAGAAACAGTGATTTCACTGGAACTAAAATAACAAAACACGGGCATCAATGTGTGGTAACAGTTCAACTTTATTATGAATACATAATAATACATTTGTTTCCTTTATTTTGAGTAATGTATTAACCTTTCGTCATCTTATCCATGACAATGTACAGCAAACAAGGTCGGAGTAAGAACTGCCTTCAAATCAAATAAAAAACGACTTTCATGTTTTAAATCACACAACAAATGAATGTTAATGCTTTGGATCGCTCAGTATAGAAAGACCTCCAGGCGATGTGTATAAAAGTCTGCGCAGCCTAGTTAACCCTTTGCTTTTTCTTTATTGGGCAGCAGCGGGGGCTGCAGCGGGGGCTGTGGTGGGGCTGCGGTGGGGCTCTCACTGGGATCCTGGAGTGCGTCAGATTGTCTGCAAGCCTGTGTTTGGATAAGGCAGCACGCCCATTGTCTCTGATGCCCCAGCTGGGCCGAGGTATGCCTGCATGCATCCTGAAATAGAAAGACAGCTGAGGGCTGCCATGCATACAGGGCAGGGCTGGCAGGGTCGAGCAGGCCCACTGACCCACACCACAACTTAGCACAATGAAAGATGGGCTATTGTCTGGAGCCACGGGCTAATAGCTGAGGTATCAAACCCCTGAAGGCTCGCTAAAAGACTGATTAAGTCTGTTGTGTGTTTTTACAGGGTGGAGTGGGTGTGGAAGAGTAACTGGGGCTTTAGAGTGTGTGTGTGCCTCGCGTCTGCCTGTCTCCACTCTAATGAACCAATGGCTAAGACCTGAGCCTGCACAGTTGCTGCAAGGTATTGTGGGCCGCACAGAGGGCGATTACAGAAATATCCACCAGCAATGAATGCTTTGATCCAAAATGAAACCCTGCTTCACTGCCCATTTTAAGGTTACGGCAGTACAACCAGAGAGTTGTGTTAATATTCCATCCAGCACACTTTATTTATGTCGCACATTTGAATCCAGTGTAGTTACAAACAACTTATAAGTGAAATAAAAGAAGGCAGAAATTATTATTATTATTATTTGGTGACTACATTTTTATAGTTTTTTTTCCCATTTACATGACATTAATTGTGGAAGATGTAAAACAGTAATGTAATGTAATGTAAGTAAAAAGAATAAATAAAAATGTAAAATGTAAAAATACAGTATGTGTATCCACACAAAGCAGTAGCGATGTAGAAATGAGTGTTCATGACTGCATATACAATTATTTAACAGTAATTATAACAATAATAACAGTAGTAATAATAATAATAATATTGATGAGGTTGACGTTGTGATAATCCACTGATTTACATCCCTCTTTGAACATGGTATGACAGGATCATTTTTTAATGTTTTGATCACGTAGATATTTCCATCCCATAACTAACATTGAGTAAGAGAATATTCAGGAGGTAGGGAATGGTTCAATTCCCTGTTTGATAGGATTCTTGCTACTCTTATAGTTATAGATCTATAGATCTACATATATATATATAAGATCCTTTGGCAGCATTTGTGATGAACAGTTGAGAGAGATGTGACTGGGTTGTGTGCGATTAAAACGAGGCTGAGAATGACTGCAGTCATAATTCCCAATCTTTCTCCATCTCACTGCCTAAGCCTGCTGGTATTCGGCGCATGATGATCTAAAACAACTGTGACCGACCCCCAGATCAAGTCTTGATGCCCAAAATGTCGGCTCCTCGCTCACATATCACCAAACACTGGGTTGGCCAATCCCCAATAATGAACCAAGGACTCTGCACCAGTGTTTTGTGGTTAAGGCCTACAGCTGGACACCCATTTGTTTCATTATATATGAGAAGGTGATTCAAAGCTGTACAAATGTGCAATAAGCAAAAAGTGAGCATTAGAAAGTCTGGCCACGGCAACATCTAAATGATTTTCAGGAACACTGGGGATGAAAGGAAAGCGGTTGCTCTGGAAGTCAGCTGTTGCAGGGGGCTGTTGTATAGCAGTGCTGAGAGATGTGTTGGAGACGACGCTAGTCCTGTGTGCACTTCATTGTGTGTGCGCGCCTGTGTGTGTGTGTGTGTGTGTGTGTTTACGTGCCGGAGTATGTGAACTTATTTAAAGCCAGCGGCTCTGGGGACTTTGGGATTCATCTCCTACTCATGTGTTATCAGCATGCCAGCTTTTCAAATGCTGCACCAAGTGACATAGTACATAAACCAGCCTCTGCCTCTGAAGAGCCCCTTGTCCCAGAATAGCTCAGACCTCGTCTATCTAACTGATGCCCAAGAAAGTTTAGGCCATCGCGGCAACACCTCTTAGTCTGCCACAGGGACAGATAGTGGTGTCAACAAAGATGGCGGCCCATCTTTTCTTGTTTCTGGTGGGCTTATCACCTGTACCAAACCTAAGAGTAAGAGTGACATTGGCGATAGATTTCCATCTTCCCCTTATCTACATGAACTCGTTGCAGCCAACAGTGAACAGTCAATCTTCACATCAGGAATGCTGGACTCTGGCTTTGTCTATTCTGAGAAACTATACACACACACAGACACACACACCCCACACCCCCATTGCTGCACTGTCACCCTGCTCTCATACCAGGCACCAACCTCTCCCCTTGCTGTGAAGGTCAGATCTGGTGGAGCCAGAGTGTGAGAGACGCAGTGCTTACACCACAATTACTGGATACACAAAGTTACAACAGCAACTTATGACACATAATATGACAATATAACATGCTGTACTGTCGGTGGACAGTTTACACAACACTTTAACATTTACGTCTGAGGCTCTTGGTGTTTTCTGACTCATTTTAAAAAGTAAATTTTTTAAATGTTTCCCCGCGTCTGTCTTCTGTCTAAAGCGTCCCTCGTGTTTGTCTTTATTTTCCTGGTAGAAGCCACGCGCCATGTTTCTCGCTATTAATATAAAGTAGTGTATTTATAGAAGCATGTTTAATGCCACACCACTCCTGAAATAATCTCCTCTAAGGTTGCATCCTCTGTGGCCAAACACAATAGCAAACATCCCTGCTGGCACTTAACAACACGAAAGCTGCATGACTATAGAGGTCAACATCAGCTCATGACCATCAAAGTCACCTGCAGTGGAATATGTCCAGTTGTGTAACAAAGGGATGAAAAGCAGTGAGTCCAGTTTGAGTCTGAACTGTTTCCAGGTTTTCTTGGACACAAATGTCCTGGTTAAATGCAACTATGCAGTGCCCTTCAAAATGTAGGGAGTGAAAGGATCTCCCCACACAGGGATGCTCCTCATGCATCTCTCTCACACTCCCTTGCAGTGTGTATACTGCATTAAATAACTGGGATACAAAAATAGCCGGCTGGGGTTTAGCGCAATGACAAAAACGTAGCTTTCCTTTTGTGTCAATTGAGACAGACGCTCAGCACCAATCGGCGACGAAGGAGGTGGCATATGCTAATGAGGGACAAATGTCCACTGACCGTGACCTTGAGGAACACAATATAAAGCAGGACTCATCTCAGTCCACTGTCATTTTGTTGCGCTCCTCCTGAGGTCAGTGGAGATCGTTGCGTCTTTGTTTGGTAGGTTGATCATTACGCATTTTACGCGCGGGTCGCCTGACCATTAAAACATCTCATAGAGTCTTCATTTAACTTCTCAGCAGCACTCACACTTCTCACTTCACGCGCTGCAACTTTCTGTATTTTTCCTCCTCATTTGGTGATGGATTTGCGCTCTTTTACGCACGAGCCGTGTTGTTAAGAAATCGGTTCCGTCGATAAGAGAATAACTGAACACGGTCACCTCTGTCGATTAACTCAAAGTCTTTGTTTTCCTCACCAAGGGAATTCCACAGTCTCACAGTGCGTCCGCGGAGGAGCTGCCACCATGTCGCACTTTGACTTGCAGGAGTTCGGGGAGGCCGCTTCTTATTTACGCAAACCTGAACTGGAGCTGATGGCGAGGCACACCATCCCTTTTGACGGTAGGTCTAATAAGGACACCCTTGTATGGCAAACATCATAATTCAATAAGTCAAGCTTACATTTGTGCCATTTAAATAGTAAAGAAGACGCACGCGTGTTGTTTGACATGTGGAAATGATGAATTTATTCAACATAGTTATGAAAGAACGGTTGCGTTGATTTCTAGTTTTTAGGGAAACAAAAAATATCACAATAGAATCTAACTTTTTATTTAGTTTAGTAAATACATTTAAAGTAAAAAAAGTTTTGTGGGTTTGTTTTGTCTAATAAGAACCGATAACAAATTAAGTGTAAAAATAGGTCAGTTTTTAACCCACATATATTATTTGTGTAATAGTTTTACTTTACCCTTTGATTAGTGTCTGTTTTATTCACTGTTTTATTCACTGTTTTATTCCCCCTCTGCTGCTGCTGCTGCTGTTAGGTAAGAAGCGAGCCTGGATCCCTGATGACAAAGAGGCCTACATTGCAATTGAGATCAGGGAGTTCAGTGATGACAAAGTCGTCGTTGAGACCAAAGATGGGAAGGTAATCTGTTTTTATTTATTTGTGTATTTATTTGGATTTGAAGTCAGGTGTGGTTGTGTATGCACTGCTTTACTGCGCTTTTGTAATTCATTCAAGATTCATGAAGCTTTATTTATAAAATTTTTAGAAAGTGTTATTTATAAAAGTGAGAGTAACATAGAATAAAATAAAATAAAACAAGTAACTAAATGCAACAAAAATGACAGTTAATACGTAGGTATATACGATATACAACAATACGTGCTATGCAGTTAGCAGCATACATTTTATCTGCTGCTAACATCAAAATAATACATTTGTCGTTGAAAGATAATGGAACTCTGAACTGAACTGAACTCATGACACTCATTTGTTTGCAGTATTTGTAAATTTGATGCGGGTTTTCCTCACCTGATGTGAGGGTCTAAAGGTGAAGGTCTAATGGTGTGACTTGCTGTACAGACTTTAAAGTCCTTTGAGGCCAACTGTGTTTGTGACGTTGGGCGACATGAATGAAACTGACTTGTCTTGACACAGCTATGAATAAAAACCTTGGAACCGCGTCTCAAGCTCCCCTCGTTCTGCTTGTGTTTGGTATTTCAGACTGTGACCGTGAAGGAAGGGGACATCCAGCAGATGAATCCTCCTAAGTTTGACCTGATTGAAGACATGGCCATGCTGACTCACCTGAACGAGGCCTCTGTGCTGGATAACCTGCGCAGACGTTACTCAAACTGGATGATCTATGTGAGTATATCTGGTTCAGGGCTGACCGTATACTGTAACTACCCAGATTGACTGACTGCGATGTCTTGTTTCCTTAGACCTACTCCGGGCTCTTCTGTGTGACAGTGAATCCTTACAAATGGCTGCCTGTCTACACCGCTCCTGTGGTTGCTGTCTACAAAGGCAAGCGGCGCTCTGAGGTGCCACCTCACATCTACTCTATAGCAGACAATGCCTACAATGACATGCTGCGAAGTGAGTACTTGTATTCACACACTTTACTATTGCAACAACGCACACACGCATGTGTGGAACAAACCACTGATTCATTCATCTTTATACATTTTTCATCAGATCGGGAGAACCAGTCCATGCTCATCACGTAAGTGGGATGTTTTTGTCTTTTAAGTAACAAATTAGAGAAGAAACAAACTATATATATATATATATATACATATATATTGTTGTTTGTACTACGATATTTGACAGTTTATCTGTGGTTCATATCTGCTCTGCAGTTTTTCTGCGTTTGACTCTGCCGTTTGCAGTGTTGTGCACAGTTTCTTCTGTTTTTTTCTGTTGTATATACACTTTGTTATTTTTTACACTCCTATAGCGGAGAATCCGGTGCTGGCAAAACTGTCAACACGAAACGTGTCATTCAGTATTTTGCCATTGTGGCAGCTCTTGGGGATACAGCTGCCAAAAAAGGAGTAAGGTTGATGTGGCAACCCCTATTTTTGTTTTCCCCTTTTTTAAAAGCTTTTTTTGCTGTATTTTTTTTTTTCTTTTTTCCTTTTTCTTTTTTTTGGTCCCAGAAATCCTGCAGTGTATCCCCTTTACACCGTGTCCATACATTTTCCATCCCGTCAAAGTGGTGAATGTGAGAACTGATGATGTTCGTGTCTGAGTCTCTACCCTCATGTGTTGTGCAGCCATTTCCAGCCTCTCAACATTGCTTCCTCATTGATTTTTGAACCATTATTTCCCCTTTTCCTCTTTTTTTTTGATAATGTTGTTGTTTTGGCTCCAAACTTTTTCCTTAATCTTTTCATAACGCTTTGATTTTTGGTTTTTCAATTTTCTATGTTGTTTGAAGCTCCTTTTTCCTCCCCCTTTTCACCACAATCCATCCTATAAAACAAGGTGGCCATTTTTACCACTGCTTTAACCAGTTTATAATTCTCCAGTTGGTCATGGTGTTCCCTTTTGTTTGTGAAAGTTCTTTTTTTCATCAGACTTGAAACAATATTTTTCTCACTCTCAATTCTCACCTTCCTCTTTTGCAACAGGGTCCTGCCACAAAAACAGGGGTGAGTTTAAGATGTAGAAAACGTTTATGAACTGCAATTTTAAAAATAACGGACTGGGCGTTCTTATATTCTACTCGTAACTTTTACTTCCAGGGAACTCTGGAGGATCAGATTATTGAGGCAAACCCAGCCATGGAAGCGTTTGGTAACGCCAAAACGCTAAGGAATGACAACTCATCCCGCTTTGTGAGTACCTGGAAAATTCTGTTTGTTTAGTGTATTATATGTGAATTTTATATTGTTGGTCTAGTGTTTAGCAGTCTTGCCTTTGCAGCAAGAAGACCTGGGTTTTGCGACCCGTTCCGAACAAGGGCCTGGAGCTTGCATTTTCTCCCTATGCAGGTTTAGAGATTAGGCAAACTGGACACTCAGAGTGGGAGTGGATGGTTGTTTGTCTCTATAGCCCCTTTTCCACCTATGGTCACAGCTCGCCTCTGCATAGCGTGGTTTAGGTTGGTTTTCCACTACAAAAAAGTACTTTCTCAACATGGGCGGAGTCATCACTGCACGGCTGCATGAAACTGCCGTGACTTTGTTTTACACACAGTGACTTGTAAAGCAGTTGTTTTCAGTGTAACTGAATCATTAGAATCATTAGAATCAGTTCATTAAAAATATTAGTTCAGTACGTCCTCCATGACCGTAGCACAGTCACTGGACTGAAACACAGCAGCAGGGTTTGTGATGCCGCGCACGATCAGCAGTGCTGTCACTAAACACACCAGACTCCTCTGTTAAATATTGAGATTTTAGACATTTCCCTGGTAATTGTTGGAGATCACCCACGTGTTTAAGATTGTTAAGTCTTTTTAACTGATCTACAGTTCAGCTTGATTCTTGTGTCGGACGTCTCTTCCTGTGACGACACGCTGACCAATCAGTGGCCGGCAGTCTGACGACGTCACGCATAGCCAGAGCAGGTACTAAAAAGTACCAGGTACTATGCTAGTGGAAAAGCAAAATAACCGTGCTGAGGCGAGTCGGTGGAAACTCGGCATATGTGACCCTGAGATGGACTGGTGTCCCGTCCTGGGTGTAACCCCACCTTTCATGAATGAATGAAAATGAGGGTAAATTCTCTCTTGCATCTCATAAATATTTAATGTCACTCAGGGCAAATTCATCAGGATCCACTTTGGACCAACTGGCAAACTGGCCTCGTCTGATATCGATATATGTGAGTAAATGATCGTAGACTGTGTCAGAACATGCAGTTCATGTTGTTTGATGTTTCATGTTCCATACAAACACCTCTAATTGTCCTTCAGATCTTCTGGAAAAATCCAGAGTGATATTCCAGCAGCCTGGCGAGAGGAGCTACCACATCTACTACCAGATCATGTCGCAGAAGAAACCAGAACTGTTAGGTGAGTCATTGCTCACCTAACTTTTTAATTCCTTACTACTGCAGTTGACTATGAGGTCAAGGTGTTATCTCTTTGTTACAGACATGCTGCTCGTGTCCTCCAACCCGTACGACTTCCACGTCTGCTCACAGGGCGTCACCACCGTGGAGAACATGGATGACGGACAGGAGCTGGTGGCCACTGATGTGAGGAGATTTATGTTTTCCATACGGAAACAGGATGTTGAGTTGATCAAAACTGTGAGACAACGTCCTCTTCTCCTCTCTGCAGCATGCCATGGACATCCTTGGCTTCCTGCCCGACGAGAAATACGGCTGTTACAAAATAGTGGGAGCCATCATGCACTTTGGAAACATGAAGTTCAAGCAAAAGCAGCGCGAGGAGCAGGCGGAGGCTGACGGCACTGAAAGTATGAATGATAATGATGTGATGTGTGGCTCAAACGTAGGTGCAGGTTTAAAAGCAAGGTTGTTTTTATTTACACCGTCTCTTTGTGCTGGATGGTGACCAGGTGCAGACAAGGCCTCATACCTGATGGGAGTCAGTTCAGCTGATCTCATAAAGGGCCTCCTCCACCCAAGGGTGAAGGTGGGGAACGAGTACGTGGTGAAGGGACAGAATGTCGAACAGGTAAGAAGATGTGACGCCTGTTGTCTGTGTTGTTGTTGTTGTTGTGTTTGACTTTGTAATGTGACAGATGCTGCATCATTAAGATAAATGACACACTCTACTTCACATAGGTGAACTATGCTGTTGGTGCTCTGGCCAAAGCAACGTATGACCGAATGTTCAAATGGCTTGTAGGACGCATCAACCGCACGCTCTACACCTCCCTGCCTCGCCAGTACTTCATAGGAGTCCTGGACATCGCTGGGTTTGAGATCTTTGAAGTAACTTGACACGTTATTACAGATATTTCTGTGTCTCACCCTCTGTCTCTTCTTGTGTTCTTCCTGCTGTACATGTCACGAGCACCTGTTCCTCTTTGTGTTGCAGCTCAATAGCTTCGAGCAGCTGTGCATCAACTTCACAAATGAGAAACTGCAACAGTTTTTCAACCACCACATGTTCATCCTGGAGCAGGAGGAGTACAGGCGCGAGGGCATCGAGTGGACCTTCATCGACTTTGGGTTGGACCTCCAAGCGTGCATCGACCTCATTGAAAAGGTGAATAAACACACATCAACATTTCACATAATCAGAGCGTGATGGAGGAATAGTAATGACACACTGCTCTTCCTCCAGCCACTAGGCATCATGTCCATCCTTGAAGAGGAGTGCATGTTCCCCAAGGCCACAAACAGCAGCTTTAAAGCCAAGTTGTATGATAATCATTACGGCAAGTCACCTAATTTCCAAAAGCCACGGCCAGACAAGAAACGCAAGTACGAGACCCACTTTGAGCTGATGCACTATGCTGGGGTGGTAAGTGTGTTTCCTCTCTGAAGATTTCAGTGGGACAAACAGAAATGAACCCCGCTGCTCTTACTCTGCAGGTGCCATATAACATCATCGGCTGGCTGGACAAAAACAAAGACCCACTCAACGAGACGGTGGTGACATGTTTCCAAAAGTCTGCAAACAAGCTCCTCGCGTCGCTCTATGAGAACTACATCGGCTCAGACTCAGGTACAGAGAACAGGAGCCTAACTGTAGTCTGTGAGTCTAACGTCACGTGGTTCTAGTAATCACTCTGATCTTCGCTCTCCTTCAGCTTCTGACCCAAAGCCCGGCGGAAAGGAGAAGAGGAGGAAGGCAGCTTCTTTCCAGACAGTGTCTCAGCTTCACAAGGTGAGTCCGTGTTGTTTACACATGTTTGTCCAACATTTCAGAAGATTGTGGACATCACTGGACAGATGGGACGGAGGCAGTTAAGACTTGCAGTGATGTTTAGGGCAATGATCACATGAACATCACTTTAAGTCTGTGCTGGCTCCTTTCTCCCTGACATCGAAGAGTTCACACAAGCTGCTGCTGCAGAATGAAGTTCAGTAAAGTCCTTTTATTTTTACAGGGACGGGACAATGTGTATGATTTCATGGCACATTGTGATTTATTAAAAAAAGTGGAGAATTTCCATTATCAGGATGATCCTGAATAGGTAACATCAGAATAAGATTGTTTTGCTTCTGACCAAAATGTAAGGTAAACTGTGTTTTAGAGACATTTAAAGCTGAGTTTTACAATTATCGCAAAAAATGATTCTGTTAATCACCATTATTTCAGTCAGGATAATCCTGACAGAGAATGTTCCCATGTCTGTTTGAAATAGCAGCTACACTTTTGTTTGAAGAGTCTATTTATTAAGTTTCTTCAAAACCATTCACTTTATTCACTCGTGTTTTTATAATACTGAGTAGCACACTCTCACACACACACACACACACACACACACGGTTGATTTCATGTGTTAAATGATGTCGTTTTTACCGAATTCTACTTTACAACTGCCATTAAAATGCCTTTTCTGCGATCAGATTTCAGTCAGTTAGCACCTGACACATGTAAGTACCGGTGTAAATACAACCGGACGCTATCACATTGTTAACCCGGAGACTAGCTGAGCGGAGCGGAGGTACTCGTGACAGCGCTGACAAAATAAACTGCACAGTCTCCTCTGCTTTCATCAGTTTTCCGCTTGTCAAATTCTTCCCCTGCTTCTAAAAGCAAAGAGGAGTCCATACATGAGTGCGACTTCACGTGCAGCTAACGTTGTTGTTGCTATGGCAGTGCACAGAGGGGGAGGTGACTGTGATCGGATAGCAATCGGATCTTAAAGTGGACACCGGAGACACGTGTTAATGTGTAAATGCATGTGCTATCTAATGCCAGGTGTAAAGGGGGAGTGAACCATTTTTCCTTTCACCCCAACCTGTCTAGGCAGATGCTGCACATCTTTGAGTGTGGTTCTGTCAGAGATTTGTCAGGTTTGCTCATTGCGTGAACTGTTGGCTTTCATGTCTATGCTCAGTTCTAAATGTCAATTTCTCTCTTTGATTCCAGGAAAATCTGAACAAGCTAATGACCAACCTGCGCAGCACACAGCCCCACTTTGTGCGCTGCATCATCCCCAATGAGACCAAGACTCCAGGTAACACACGGCACAATCACTCACCATCGGGCGCTAAGTTCTGTGGACTTGGCTAACATGTGACACCTCTTCTGTGCAGGGATCATGGATCCATTTATGGTGCTGCACCAGCTTCGCTGCAACGGTGTGCTGGAAGGCATCCGGATCTGCAGGAAGGGCTTTCCCAACCGCATCTTTTACGCTGAGTTCAAACAGCGGTGAGACAAACCAGACTCACTGAAAAGGTCAAACTGACTTCAGTTATCATGGGAATGACTTCAGGAATAATCAGTGTGGGAACTCTGGTTTCTTCCATTCAGCTATCGCATCCTGAATCCACATGCCATCCCGGATGATACGTTTGTTGACAGCAGGAAAGCTTCAGAGAAGCTGCTGAGCTCACTCGACATCGACCACAGCCAATACAGATTTGGACACACTAAGGTAAAAGGCTGTACTTCTGTTGCCAGTCCCACGCTGGGATAAATGGGAGGGTTGCACCAGGGAGGGCATCCAGCGTAAAAAGATCAAATCAAATTCAATTATATGCTATTACAGATGAAATTGGAGAACTCTGACTTTGCCAAATGTGCCACCAGCAGGCCTCTGTCACCAAGAACCAGCGACATAGATAAGGTTTTCAGCCCCTTAACAAAAAGGCTCACCTCATAAAGAAATCTTAAGCGTGTGTTCACCAAAAAAGTTTCCGTCACTTAGGTAAATCTGAACGAGGGATTTTAAACACCCAAAAGTCTCAAAATATAAATACACACAATATTTAAACCAATTGATGGATCAACAACTCATGTCTCCTGTGATGTATAATCACTGATTTTCTAAATGGACTTGGAGTGAGTGGATTAGAAAGAGACACAAGTGGCCTATATTTAAGATATAATAGCAAGCACAGGGTTTATTAGGTGCAGCCATGTTGTCAGTGAGCGAGTGTCTTCATCTGTGTCATGTTTACTTTACGTCCTCATAGGTGTTCTTCAAGGCCGGACTGCTGGGCCACCTGGAAGAGCTGAGGGACCAGCGTTTGGCCAAAGTGTTGACCCTGCTGCAGGCAGCCGCTCGAGGCAAAATCATGAGGATGGAGCTGCATAGGATGACAGCAAAGAAGTAAATGCCATCAAACACAATATTTTTTAATGGAACCAAATGAATACATGATGTTTGTAGGGGAGTCTCTGACCTCTTTAGACCTCAGAGGAAGGTAAAGACACGAGGATCTAAAGAAAAACACCACCTGTTTGTTTCTGTGAACAGGTTCAGTAGCAACACAATTCAGCTTGTGTCACTCTATACCTTAGTATTTGCTGCCTTGCTCTAGAATGCCTGGAATCCGAGGGCAGTGTTAGCAGAGTGTGTGTGTGTGTGTGTGTGTGTGTGTGTGTGTGTGTGTGTGAGGTGTGTGATTGTCCTTATATGGTTACTAGGTATGTGTATGGCTCTACTATTCATGATGGCCCCAAATCTCTCTCTCCCTCTCTCTCTCTCTCTCTCTCTCTCTCTCTCTCTCTCTCTCTCTCTCTCTCCCTCCCTCTCTCTCTCTCTCTCTCTCTCTCTCTCTCCCTCCCTCTCTCCCTCCCTCTCTCTCTCTCTCTCTCTCTCTCTCTCTCTCTCTCTCTCTCTCTCCCTCCCTCCCTCTCTCTCTCTCTCTCCCTCTCTCTCTCTCTCTCTCTCTCTCTCTCCCTCTCTCTCTAAATGAAACAATGCTGACACTGGCCTCAGAGTCAGGTGGCGACATGTGTCAAGTGGCAACTGCTGAGGCCCTCCCTAAAAATACAACCCTCCGCCCCCTCCCCGGATGCCCGATGGCCCCTGGCCCCCTTTGTTCACGGCGCCTGTACTTCTAAGTGTGCGCATAGATGGAATATGTGGAGGGTGACAAAGGATTAAATTTGGCCGCTGGACAGAGGGTTTTAGTTCCTAAATAAACACAGACACTCACCTTTGAGAGGCACTCGGCGAGGAGTCATGTCAGAAATGCGCTCAGCTCCTCCCCCCTCCTCCCTCCTCCGGTCACCTTCCACCCGCTGCGTGCACACTCACTTCAGCTCGCCCACTAAACACTGAAAGTCAGTCCTTGACCAATCTGCTCTGCAGCCATATTTAGGCCTGTGAGACGCCGTCCTACTGAGACTAAATCAATCTAGTAACCCCGTTTGGTCACAGTCATGATACATCAAAAGCATCAGTAGGTGTATGATTTCACGGCGTAGCATCTCTTGGTGTGTGATTAGATTTAGTGCCAACAATCGAGCACTGAATAAATAAACGGGGAAGTCCACAATAAATCTTTCTGACCTTCTTTTTATATTCTCGCTCTCAACTTTCCTTCCTCTGATTTTAACGTGTGACATCAATGTCATCTAATTGTCCTTTTTTTTACAAAGATAATCTCACAGAAACTGGAACAGAATTTCTCTGTTATTTAACTTATATGTCATTTATGTACTATACTTTTTATATTCATTTAATGTCTTTTACTGTCAGTTATCAATAGATGGTATTTTAGCTCCTAATTGGTTTTAAGGCAACTTCACATATTATTATCAAATGTGTTCATTAATAATATATCTATCATGTACAATCTAAAATGTGTATTATAACATCTCTTTTCTGAAGAAAATATACAGTATATACATATATATGTGTGTGTGTATATATACACATATATACATCTACATGATATATACTGTATATATATGGATTTTGTTAAAGCAACAATATAAATAATCATATAAGTAAAGTTTATATATATATATGTATATATATATATATATATATATATATATATATATATATATATATATATATATATATACACTGTGTATATATGTATACATATATACATGAACTCATGGCGTTATTTTTATTGTTGCTTTAACAAAATCCAGTCATTTACGTCTTTGCTAAAACTGTTCTTCTCTTATATTTATATTTGAACCATATGGTAGCCATAAGTAAATATAACTGTTTCACTGCTCACTAGGTCACACTCATAAATTCCTGCTATTGCATGTTATTCAGGTGTTCTAGCTGTTGATCTCTTTGACATTTTAATCTTAATCCTGGTTTTCAGGGACGCTCTGATGATCATCCAGTGGAATATCCGTGCGTTCAACGCTGTCAAGCACTGGCCCTGGATGAAGCTCTTCTTCAAAATCAAGCCTCTGCTAAAGAGTGCAGCCACGGAGAAGGAGCTGGCCGCAATGAAGGAAGAGATGGCCAAGCTGAAGGAGGCTCTGGATAAATCTGAGACCAAGAGAAAAGAGCTGGAGGAGAAGCAGGTCAGCCTGGTCCAAGAGAAGAATGACCTCTCTCTACAGCTGCAGGCCGTAAGTGATGTGCATCACCAAACTTTCCGCCCTAACAAATACACATGTTGCTCAAGTACACTTACCTATACTTGTGCTCCTGTATCTGTGCCACAGGAGCAGGACAATCTGGCAGATGCTGAGGACCGCTGTGAGCTGCTCATCAAAACCAAACTTCAGCTGGAGGCCAAAGTGAAAGAAATCCTGGAGAGGCTGGAGGATGAGGAGGAGATGAATTCTAACATGCTCAGCAAGAAGCGCAAGCTGGAGGACGAGTGCACTGAGCTGAAGAAAGACATTGACGATCTGGAGATCACGCTGGCTAAAGTGGAAAAGGAAAAGCATGCGACTGAGAACAAGGTGAGAGCAGTGCTTTGCCTCCACTGAAGGTTCCACCAGAGGATCTGCAGCACAGACTTTAGTGGAATATACATGTATTCATAGCTCGTATGTAAAAATGTTCTTCTTATTTACTTGCAGGTGAAGAACCTGATTGAGGAAATGGCAGTTCTGGATGAAACCATTCTGAAGCTCACTAAAGAGAAGAAGGCTTTGCAGGAGGCTCATCAGCAGACTCTGGACGACCTGCAGGCCGAGGAAGACAAAGTCAACATTCTCACCAAAGCTAAGACAAAGCTGGAGCAACAAGTCGATGATGTGAGTTCATTTAGTGCCTAACGAAACGGGAGGGAAATCTAGACTGTGTACTTAAAAACATGTTGTCCTCGTGTCATTCAGCTGGAAGGCTCTCTGGAGCAGGAGAAGAAGCTGCGTATGGACCTGGAACGGGTCAAACGTAAGCTGGAGGGAGATCTGAAACTCTCCTTGGAGTCTTGTATGGACCTGGAGAATGACAAACAGCAACTTGACGAGAGGCTAAAAAAGTGAGAATGATCACATATATTTATACATACACAGTAAAAGCATTATCATCCTGTCCTTGAAACTGATGTAAAGTAACAATTTCCAAATATTTCCTATCAGGAAAGACTTTGAAATGAATGCGATTAGCTCAAGGATTGAAGATGAGCAAGCCATGGCCAATCAACTCCAGAAAAAGATAAAGGAGCTACAGGTGTAAAGTCTTCTCCTAATTTCTCACAGAGCAGGAAAACATCATTCTGACAAAGTGACTGAGTGTTGTTTTCCCCGCAGGCTCGCACAGAGGAGCTGGAGGAAGAGCTGGAGGCCGAACGGGCTTGTAGAGCCAAAGTGGAGAAGCAGCGTGGCGATGTGGCTCGTGAGCTGGAGGAGCTGAGCGAGCGTCTGGAAGAGGCGGGAGGAGCCACCTCAGCCCAGGTGGAGCTCAACAAGAAAAGAGAGGCCGATTTTCTGAAGCTGCGGCGAGACCTGGAGGAGGCCATGTTGCACCACGAGGCCACAACTGCAGCCCTGCGGAAGAAGCACGCGGACAGTGTCGCAGAGCTGAGTGAGCAGATCGACAGCCTGCAGCGAGTCAAGCAGAAGCTGGAGAAAGAGAGGAGCGAGGCCAAGATGGAGGCTGATGACCTGGCTTCCACCGTGGAGCAGCTTTCCAAGGGCAAGGTAGAGAGAGGAACAAGCAGGAAGAAGTAAACTACGTCCATCCCTTTATATAAAAACACAAACAAATGTCCATGTCTCGCCTGCAGGCCACTTCAGAGAAAATGTGCCGGCTGTATGAAGACCAGATGAATGAGGCTAAAGCCAAGGTTGAAGAACTCCAGAGGCAGCTCAACGATACCAGCACCCAGAGAGCCCGAGCTCAGACTGAGAGAGGTAACACTGACACTCAGAGATAATACATTAACCATGGGTTTAACCACTGATGTGTCCTGAATCTTAGATAATAGTAACTTTATCAACAAATGGTTACATTAAATAGCATTTACTTAATGCTCATGAAACAGCAGCAGTTCTCTGAGTTCACTGTCAACGTACGGCCGAGTCACAGGGAACCAAATGGACCTGTTGGGTTCAGGGCCGGTCTCTTGTGTCACATATGAAGTTCCGAGGCGATCGGTCCACGTACGCTGACGCGATCGCACACTTCCTGTTTGAAATTAGCCAAACTTCACATGGTTGCCGTGGCCACACCCCTTTTGAATCCACAAAACCTGAAGTTGGTGACTTTCCGTCACTGAAGTGTTGTTATGTGTTTCTTTATGTTGGTACAAGACGAGTTTATTCACTGATGAAGCGTGCAAATCACCAAGATGGACGCCAAACTCAAAATGGCCGACTTCCTGTTTGTTAACCTTTATGTTTTATTGTAAAGCGGCTCATGTATCGCTAAAAAAAGACTTGACAAATTTTTAAGCAGGTTAAATAAGCCTTATATGAGCACAATTGACCATGTTATTAATCTTTATTATATTAGATTATTAAACAGAGTGGGAAACATGTTCCAAGGGCGTTAATGCTTAATAAATGCTTCATTATAGTAAAGTATTGCTTATTTATTTGTGAAATCATAGATAAAGGAGGAGCATTAATAAAGCTAAAGTATGCTTGAGTAACACTTAAATATTTAGTGCTATTATACATAAAACAAGTGTCACATTTTCAAATGTACGGACACAGAACGCTTTAATAAATGTTAATTAAAACAAGACATTTACAGTTATTTAAAGCTTTTACTGTAACGTTTAACGGTAGCTTCATGGACCCTTGAATAATATTTGAATGAATAACTTCATTAACCTTAATAACATAATAAATGGTGAGTGAATATTAAGTGGTGTTAATTCATTTACCCTCATTGTAAAATGGTGCCAAAAAATGTGGAAAATATGTGATGAAATGACCCAAAAATAAACATGAATCATTAATTAATAATAGTTGACTGATATAAATGTGAACTATAGTCTTAATCAGATGAAAAGTAATGGGCCTAATATTTGACATCTACTCATGGTTGCATCACGACAGATGTCACAGACTGGTCACTAATCCGATTCCTTGTTCTTCTCCTTGGTTGCAGATGAGCTGGCGAGGAAGGTGGAGGAGCGTGAATCCACGGTGTCTCAGCTCCAGCGAGCCAAGACCTCATTCAGCCAGAATGTGGAGGAGCTGAAGAAACAGCTGGAGGAGGAGAATAAGGTCAGTGAGCTTCCGACACATGGACGTTACATAGAGCTCCTGCAGCTTAGGTAACATCTTGATTTGTCTCCAAAGGCCAAGAGCTCGCTGGCCCACGCACTGCAGTCCTCTCGACATGACTGCGATCTTCTGCGAGAGCAGTATGATGAGGAGCAGGAGGCCAAGGCTGAGCTGCAGAGAGCTCTGTCCAAGGCCAATGTGGAGGTGGCTCAGTGGAGGACTAAGTATGAAACTGATGCCATCCAAAGAACTGAGGAGCTGGAGGAAGCAAAGTGAGTGACTTTTATTTTATTACTATTTGGAAATGTAACGGTCAGAGTCAGACAGTCAACGTTCGTCTCTTCATAGGAAGAAGCTGGTGGTTCGTCTGCAGGAGGCTGAAGAAACGGTGGAGACGTCCAACGCCAAGTGCTCTTCCCTGGAGAAGACCAAACATCGGCTCCAGACAGAGATTGAAGACCTGGTCATCGACCTGGAGCGAGCCAATGCTGCAGCCGCTGTCCTCGACAAGAAGCAACGAAACTTTGACAAGGTACTGGCAAACATCAGCAACTTTAAATGCTGAGTTGAGTTAAGTACTAGGGAAGGCTTAAGGGGTTTAGTTTGTACCTGCCTTTGACATGTTGGGTCATTTACAGCGTGTCAGGACATCCACTGAAAGTCCGTGTCCTTGTGTTTTCCAGGTGCTGGCTGAGTGGAAGCAGAAATATGAAGAGTGCCAGTCAGAGCTGGAGACTTCTCAGAAGGAGTCTCGTGGCCTGAGCACAGAGCTTTTCAAACTAAAGAACTCTTATGAGGAGACTCTGGATCATCTTGAGACCATCAAGAGGGAGAACAAGAACCTCCACGGTAAAGCTGACATGAAATCCCGGGCGTACATTTGCACTGGAGAAACTTTGACTCTGTTAGAGTGACACATGTGCTTCTTCTCTGTCTGTGTTTGTCCAGAGGAGATCTCTGACCTTTCTGATCAACTCAGCCAGGGAGCAAAGACCATCAATGAGCTGGAGAAGCTGAAGAAGGGTCTGGACATGGAGAAAAGTGAAATTCAAGCTGCACTGGAGGAAGCTGAAGTAAGCAGTCGCCTTCATACCTGCAGTGTTGTTATGGCTCTAAAGAACTAGGGGATGAAGGGAAGTAACAATAAATAAAAAAACAAAACAGGTTTAATAAAGTGAAAATACAAACCGAGAGGCTGAGTTAACAAAGGACGCTATATTTATTTATTTATTTATTTATGTAATTTTAGCCTGTCCTGCCCAGTCCCTAGGACATGTAATATGGTTGACTGCATGCCTTGTGGTGTTGGACAGATTTGTTATGCGCAGGGCGAGTCTGTGATACTCGGAACTGCAGTATTTTTATTTATTTGTTTTATGATTATGGGGTGTGGGCAGCCGGACCGGACAGGGAGTGGCCAGACAAGGGGAGGGGGAGTCAGAAAGGGGGGGAGAGAGAGAGCGAGGTGGACAACAGTATCAATGGTAGTGCATGGGTTAGTAACATTGAGCACGCTATATTTATTTTACAAAAACCACCTGAGCATTCCAAATCACAATAAAAGGGAAGCAGATGTAGTTTTTTGTATCATGTAATATTGACAGGGAGTTACTAAGTCATTTCAACTGATAAACAGGGTTTAGTTGTAAAAAATGTATATTTGTGGATTCAAAATTTGGAAAAAGAAGGATTTATTTGACCTGGACAAACCTCTCTTTGTCCTGATTCTTATTCCCTGCTGTGAATAATTAATAATAAGTATAAAATTGGCTGCCTTGGTTGAGTAGTTGACATACATATATACGATGTTGTTGTAGAAATAGTGTTTTATATCTATTGTTCAAATGAGAAGGAACAAACCCCTCTCCCCCAAAATGTAATAACTACAAAATACCTGTAACATTTAGAAATCCCACCCTGAGATCTCACTCTGTGTGTCTGTGTGTGTCTGTGTGCGTCTGTGTGTGTGTGTGTGTGTCTGTGTGTGTCTGTCTCAGGGAACCCTGGAGCACGAAGAGAGCAAAACCCTCAGGATCCAGCTGGAGCTCAACCAGATTAAAGCTGATATTGACAAGAAACTGGCAGAGAAGGACGAGGAAATCGACAACCTTCGGTCAGTTTTACGGATATTCATCCTCCGTCAAGCACACACATGCATACAGACTTCTTTTCTTCCTTTTTTCTTTCTTTTTTAAATTGACCCATTTGTCAACTTTCAGTCGTAACCACCAGAGAACACTGGAGTCCATGCAGGCCACTCTGGATGCTGAGGCCAAGTCTCGCAACGAGGCGGTGCGTCTGAGGAAAAAGATGGAGGGCGACCTGAATGAGATGGAGGTGCAGCTGAGCCACGCTAACAGGCAGGCGGCAGAGTCTCAGAAGCTTCTGAGAAACCTGCAGGTTCAAATCAAAGTGAGTTCATACAATTAAAACCAGAAACCACATTTTCAGGTGTATATGGCTATCTAATCATGCTATTTAGTGTAAAGTATTAAAATGATATATCTCTCTCATGTCCAATCAGTGTGAGGCTCATTACCCTAGACTCCTCCCCTTTATTCAAACACCTATGTCTCCTCTCAGGTGTGAGCAGCCCTGTCGTCCCACAGTTTGATTCCAGGACATTGTTGCTAAGCGGGCCCAGGGGCTTTTTTAAGTTACCCTTTAAATAATCAGACTTTTGTGTTATAACTTGATTGCAGGACACTCAGCTGGAGTTGGATGAGACCATTCATCAGAACGAGGAGCTGAAGGAGCAGGTCGCAGTGACGGAGCGTCGGAACAACCTCCTGGCGGCTGAGGTGGAGGAGCTCAGGTCTCTGCTGGAGCAAAACGACCGTGCACGCAAGCTCGCTGAGCACGAGCTGCTGGAGGCCACGGAGAGAGTCAACCTGTTACACTCTCAGGTAGGAGGAGCCTAATTGTTTTTTATTTTCTTGAAGAAAATGCTGTCGTCTTCTTCTTAGTCTCGCATGTGCGTCGATCCCGGGAAGAGTAGCTGCGACTATAGTGGCAGCTAAAGAGGATTTGATGAATAAAAGAATAAAGAGGTGTGAACATTAGGCATGAACACTGCGCACTGCTGTCTCTGTAATACACATTTACTGTATGCTACATACATGTGCAGGGATATACAGTAGAACTGTATAGTTGTTGACAGAACCTTGCTGCACACATACAGTAACTGCTTATGAATACATTTTGTGTGGGAACTCTTTTCACTTCTATTCCTAAAATTCACTCAGTGAACACTGGATACAATCACAATCCAGGTCAACAATCACAGTATAGTGCTCAAAGTTGTAATGATCTTTAGGAACACCGGGATAAAATTCCAAAGCGGTGGGCAGATGGAAACAGTATGAAGAGCACAAACACAGGGACAGTTCAGTCTTTAAACTGATCCCCTTTCTCCAGAACACCGGGCTCATCAACCAGAAGAAGAAGTTGGAGAGTGATCTGAACATGCTGTCTAATGAGGTGGATGATGCTGTTCAGGAGTGCCGCAATGCAGAAGAGAAGGCCAAGAAGGCCATCACTGACGTGAGTGCAAAGGTTGACATTTCAAACGTCTGTATGACGTTATGTAGACGATAAGACCTGAACCATGATTGTTGACATTTGCAGGCCGCCATGATGGCAGAAGAACTGAAGAAAGAGCAGGACACCAGTGCCCATCTGGAGAGGATGAAGAAGAACATGGAGCAGACCATAAAGGACCTGCAGATGCGTCTGGATGAGGCCGAGCAGATTGCCCTCAAGGGAGGCAAGAAGCAGGTTCAGAAGCTGGAGGCCAGGGTAAATCACTTTCCATGCAACACTGTCACATTTAGCCTTTCTTGTAACTAAGAAGGATGACTTGAATATCTCACTGGCAGGTCAAAGAACTGGAGAATGAATTAGAGACTGAGCAGAAGAAGAGCCAAGAGTATCAGAAGGGAGTACGCAAATATGAGAGGAGAATCAAAGAGCTCTCCTACCAGGTAAACCACCGCCGCCTGCACACACGGATCATGTAAACGCTTGTTTGGTGTGATGAAGAGTTCAAACCCTGGCTTCTGATGATGATGTATGAAAGAGGTGTGACAGAAAAACATGCCGGGCACGTGTGGACGAGTGTAGTCTGAACAGTACTGACCATTTACTTTGCATTTAGGCTGAGGAAGACAAGAAGAACCTGGTCCGTCTGCAGGACCTTATTGATAAACTGCAGGTCAAGGTGAAGAGTTACAAAAGACTGACAGAAGAAGCGGTGAGTCACACGACCATGTCGTCATTTTCTTCACACCTTACGAGGTGTTTGTCGTACAAAAGTAGGTGAAGAGTGTGAGCGTCCTTCACACCTGTGCACACTCTGTTTCCATCTGTGCAGGAGGAGCAGGCCAACACCAACCTGTCCAAGTACAGGAAGCTCCAGCATGAGCTCGACGATGCAGAAGAGAGAGCTGACGTGGCTGAATCACAGGTCAACAAGCTCCGGGTCCGCACACGGGACCAAGGGAGCAAGGTGGGTCAACTCAACACCGACGTTTGAAAGCTCAGTATGATAGCACATGATGGATCAGTCACTGAAGGGCTTTTGGTGAAAGTAAAAACTAGAGAAAGCACTGAAACATTTACTCATTGTGTTGTCTGTCTTGTGTGTTTTAGCTCGCTGAGTGACGAGTGTCATCGCCGGACGCAAAACAAATCACAGCGAGTCAACTGCAACAGATGTGCTCAGCTGTGACTGCACAAATAAAGACTCTCCAATCTGACAAACATGACTCCACTCTGTGTGTGTGTGTGTGTGTGTGACAATGGAACAACAATGGAAATCCAACAAAGGTCTAAAGAAGAATTTATTATAGTACTAATTTGACAAACAGTTAAAAAAGGAAACTAAAGTTAACCAGCGTTAGAGGATGGAGGTGAGGAGGTTAGAGCTGGTTATACACGTGGTTATAGTTCAATGAAAAGCTGAAACAGGAAGGTTTCGTTTGCCTGACGTGAAACAGGATTAGTGCGAGTTTGGAAGTTAATTTTTAACAGCGGTGAAGGATTTTTATTAAACGTCAACACATAAAAACAAAAGGTTTGTTTTGTTTTTTTTAATTATTATTTGCAAAAAATAGTGTTCTTTAAATAAATCAGAGATGCTGTTAATGGTTGTGAGGTGAGATACATTTGATCAACAAGCACCACATGGTTCTGAATGAGTTTAGAGTTGGTTGCAAAGTGTGTTAAATCATTTTCTCATGCCAAACATTACAAAAACCTAAAATCAAAGTCAAATCAAGCTTTATATTTAACACTTTGCAGCATGTTTTTGACCATTTCTTACACAGGTATGGATGTATGAAATGGAAGGCCTACTTAAAACTTCACACCACCTACAGCAGGAATCTCACGCTCTCTCAGAAACTCACACCACACAGCTACAGAAGTCAGGGACTGTAGAGCTCACAGCATTCATGTTTTTATAGCAACACGCTCGAGAACTGATGAGAGGGATTTACATCCATAACACATGGTGAGCATTATTAATCTTAACACCAATGCAGATAAAGCCCATGTTAAGTCACATCAGGTCAATAAACAATTATTTTCACTTTACATCCAGTCAGGAGCCGAGAACCTGTGAAAACAAAGTGTGCTTGCATCAACTTCACTGCAAAGGACAACAGATAAGAACTAAGCCTCCAAAGAATGTGCATTACTATTCAAGAGATTCTTAAGACATGCTGATTGAAAGCTAGAAAACGAGGAGACATTTCTGGTGATTTAGCTTCAAAGCAAATACAAGGCTTCAGGAGTGGGAAAAGGACGTGTTTGCATCCAAAGGCAGCATAGCAATAGTTAGCCGAAGCATCAGGAGAAGACTATAGAAACAACCTTACACATCTACATGGACATGGATATGTCACGGCTCATGACAATGGTGCGAGTCAGACTGTACACGTGTCATCAGAAGTGATTTGATCTGTATGCTTTAAGGATAAATTATGAGGTAGCTCATTCATTTGTACTTTGTCATGGGTCGGGGCGTGTTCAATGTGAGACACTGCATGTCTGTTCCATCTACAGCTGCACATCACAAACACAGGTGCTCTCTGTGCTAATGCTCAATCAATGGTAGCACCAAGAAAACAGAGCAGTCACAAAGAAGGATTGTCATTCTCGGTGCGTGGTCACATCGCAGATTTTGAGGAAAACCAAAGAAAGCGGTCAAGTTTTGAGACCTATGATGACCATGTTGGAAAACAACCCATGTGTGGATGTGAAACCATTCAGAGTTCTATGTTAACACCAACACCTGCATAGTTTATTCTCAAAGCTTTCCCAAAGCATCTCTCACAGCATGGGTACAAATTCTGGACAAATAATGGTGTTTTAATCAACACGTGTTAAAATATAATAAACAATATGAGCAATTTCATCTGTGCAATGTTTTATTCTACAGTTTATCCAGAGCTAAAAGCCACAACAACACAAAAACAGGTCAGAAAATAACCTGGGAAAAGGGACGAGTCTCTGTGTGAAGCTTGGGAAGCAACAACACAGTGGATGGTGTTCGGTGAAAGGAGCCCAGAGCGATCAGCTGACCCACAACCTTAATGTTCCGAGACGAGCCAGAAAGCACCAATGAACGTCAGCCACCTAATAAAAATCCCACAGACAGGTTAAAAAAAATGCTGTTTACTGACAAGACCCTTACAAAAAAGTCCCGTCTCACTGGCTCCCCCTACAGGTCAGGCAGTGGAGTGGCACTGAGACAGAGGGGAAGGAACCTCTAACCACTAACTTACATATGTGGATGACTAATGTGGCCTTTAACCAACCGTGTCCATGACATTTCATATTTTATAACATATCATTTGTTGAATCATACACTTTGTTTTCTTGATAGAATTTTGTAGAGGTTATATAAAAGTCTATCTGAATTACACCTAAAGCAAACAACCAAAGCAGGTGTAACGTCCCAACGTTCCCTCTGTTAAACGGCGTCGCTGACTCTGGGATGGGCGTACAGGTTCTCTTTGACGAAGAGCAGTGAGTCAGTGAGAAGATGATAGACAGGTTATTTAGGTCCTCGTCCATCTGTGATGACAGCCTCCATGCAAACAGGTGAGTCTTTACATCCAGTAACACAGTCAAAGGCGCCTGAATGGCTCAGCTCAGTGGAGTCATCATCACCAGCTTAAGGTGTCCGTACTCCCTGTGACCTCCCCTGCCCTGCTTCACCCTTAGCACCATGAGTGCACATGCTGCTGGTCAATCCTCCAGCAGGTCTCTGTCCAGATCCATGAAAGGCTCATCAATGTAGCTGGCTATGGCGCACAGAGAAGTCCTGTCTGAGACCAGCAACACTGACACCGTCTCCTTCCAGTAGCTGAAGGGGATACAGGAGCTCTGAGGGGAAACAGTCGTTATTAAGCAGCTGACTGCACGTTTGTGTGTGCTAATGATTAACACGGGTGTCGAAGATCGCTATTCAGACAGGGTTGATTCTGCACTTTCACACACGTCACTCTTCTCCAAACTCCAGGTAACACTGTCTGGAAATGGACGTTTGCGACCAGCTATGAGAGTTAGCATGTTCAGCAGTAGCATGACTAGGTTAACAAGCTTCACATTTATCAGTGAGGAAAGGTGGGTGTGTGTGTGTGTGTGTGTGTGTGTGTGTGTGTGTGTGTGTGTGTGTGTGTGTGTCCACACTCTCTTCCACCACACTACTGCTGCTGCTACAGTTTAATACCATGACATGCCGACATATAACACGACAGAAACGCCCACTCGACTGCAGGAGCATTAGTTTGGTTTTAGTTTATGGAACCTCCCATTCAATTTGTAAAAATATTAATATTTGTAAACCACTTGTCTTATGTTATCATCATATAAGTTAAACTATTTTAAAAAAACATAGCCATGTGGATTGATAGCTGGTCTGTGTAGTGAAGATGCTCAGCCCTGATGATGCATTGCATAAACACGTTGTGCATTACAGGCTATAAGCCTTTTTTTCTTCAGTGTGTCACCATTTTGATGTTGATGTAATTTGGCGCATCAAAATTCATCCAAGTTATTTAATTGCACTTCCATTGATGTGAAAGAGCGTTCAGCCTTGTCGTGTAAGACAGTTCGTCTGCTGTGTAAAACCGATTTACCTTCGCAGGATTCCTGGATGTCAACTGAATCAGTCGTGAATTACATTGGGTTAAAGAAAGTAATAGAGTGACATGGTGGTGTAGTGGTTAGTCGTGGTTAGCACTGTTGCCTCACAGCAGAGTTTGCATGTTCTCTCTGTGTGTGCGTGGGTTTCCTCCCACCATCAAAACATGTATGAATGTTAGGTCAGGTTGGTACGCAGCAGCTCTGATCAACCCTCCCTATAGTACTCATTTGATAAACAAAACAGTTAAAAAAGGAAACTAAAGTTTACCAGCATTAGAGGATGGAGGTGAGGAAGTTAGAGCTGGTTACACACGTGGTTATAGTTCAATGGAAAACATTTTTGTGTCCCTTATGTGAAACAGGATTAGTGCGAGTTTGGAAGTTCATTTTTAACAGCGGTGAAGGATTTTAATTAAACGTCAACACATAAAAACAAAATGGTTTTTGACTGAGTGATCAATGTAACATTGAAACAAAATGTACAGTAGAGCTGAAACAATTCATCGATTAATAATCGATTACTAAATTAATTGCCAACTAGTTGGATAATCGATTAATCGGTTCAAAGCATTTTTCATGATTAAAACAAGATTTCTGATTGTTTAAGCTTCTTAAATGTGAGTATTTTCTTAATTTCTTTGCTCTGGATAACAAAGAAATCATTCAAAGTGAATTATTTTGGTTTGTGGAAAAAACAAGACATTTGAGAACATCATCATTTCCAGGTTTGACTAACACCGATCAAATTTTTTAAAGGTTTTCTGATATTTTATGGACCAAACGATTAATCGAGAAAATAATTGACAAATGAATCGATTATGATTATGTCGATGATGTACAGCAGTGTCATTTGTGACTCTCACTCCTTCATTGTCGACCACTGTATCCTCTGTATGAGAACATGCTAACTCCACACAGAAAGATCCAACCAGGATTCAAACCAGTGACCTTCCTGCTCTGAGACAACAGTGCTAGCCCCCACTCCACCGTGTGACTTTAATCTGTGGCTACAAACTAGAATATAATAATGATAACTACTTGAAACATAAAATATTGTTAATTAAGAATATTGGAGCAGTCATGAAGTACATTTTGTAGAACAGGTTAAATCACTATGCAACAAAGTGAATGGTCAACTGTCACTGTGTTTTTAGAGCATGCACACATGGGACATAGTGTAGTTTCACCATAACAACAGGAAAGACTGAGATACTCACATTCTCCAGACAGGTGCTATCTTTGTCCTTGTTGAGGTAGTGGCGCTGCCAGAAGCGCAGCAGGTTGTGGAAGTTGTTGAGCAGACAGCCTGGGTACTTCTCAGCGTACTCCTTCTCCCGCAGAGCGTTGAGGTAGAAGGGCAGTTTAGCCTTTCTTCTGGCCAGCATCAAGATGACCAAGCTGGTGTTTAAACAGCTCACATTCTCCTGCACAGAAAAGAGGATGATGTGAAACCGACATCTGTGCTGACTGTGCCCTTGTGCAAAGAGCCAGTCTGAGGGACACACAACACGTTCAGGAGAATCTGCTTCAGTTTTTTAGTATCAGCTTTTTATCCATACAGAACTGGCATATTGGGAGCACTGAAAATCTATTTTTAGAAAACAGGTTCCAGAATTGGACGTCACCCTTGTGTTTGACACTACTTTAAAACGATGTCGAACTCTCTCCCACACTTGCATTTGCGGTCACTATCTTCGTCGTCATTTTCTTCTTCCTCTTGTATTCTGGAGGTTATTCCCTGTATTTTATCTTTTATTCTCTGTCCTTAGACACCCTGGCTTGTTGTTGTATGAGCTTTATTTAATAATATAAAAAAAAATGCATGCTCAATGATTCCTTCTCCGTATTTGGTGCATTTCTGAGGCAGCATTAGTCATTTTGGTGTGGATGAAGTCATTTCTTGAAACTACGCCATGTTTTGGGAAACTGTTTTAAGAAAGAAAAAGAAAACGATTGTATAGAGAACTTTCTGTAGCCATGTGGATGGATAAGCCCTGAGACGGTCAATCCAAAAGCAGAGTTGTTAAATCACTTCTGCCTCCATTTGTAAGTCCATATGTGTTTATTTGTGACTTTGGTGTTTGAAATGCTTCATTTCTGTAAGATTTTAATCAGTGACAAAGCTACCAAACAAAGCAGCTGCAAGCTACAAATGCTGATTATGACTTTGGATGCGGTTTGGAGAGTAAATGTTGAACCATCTGCAGTTTCAATTGGAAAAGGTTGTCTCACTGCAAGATACAGTGGAAAACACACTCTTTATACATCATAGACTTAAGTAGAGCTAAAACCTGTTTTCCCTTTCATTCCTGCTGGCAGCCATGTTTTCAGAAAGAATGAGGGTCTGTGTCTCAAGCTACGTCCTGACACAGGTGACCAGCGGCCAGGGGCCAGTGGCCAGTGGTCAGGGGCATGCATGGTGTTGTTGGTGCTGATAATGCAGCAGTCTCTCATACAACCACACTTAAACAACTTAAAATAACCCTTGAAGTCTGCAAGCTCAAGAACGTATTTTTTTGTTTGAAAGACTGAAACCAGAACTGACCTGTGTGAGAGTCTGTACGTTGATGATGTTGATCAGTCGAAAGAGGAAGGAGAGCCTGTTCTCAACTCTGGCCATGTAGGACAGCAGGCAGCACTCGGAGAGAACCTCCACCACTGAGGGAGCACACACACACACATAACACTGAAATCACTGGAAAAAAACAACATTACAGCTCGAGGACTTCCGCCAACATCCGATCTTAAAACTATAACAAGGAGGTCTACAACTCTGCACGAAGCTACAAAACAAGTGAACTTTAAACAAGTTCCCTTATTTTTCAGTTTCTTAAATGTGAATATTTCCCGGTTTCTTTGCTCCATTTAACAAAATAAATCACTAAAACTTAAGACATTTGAGAACATCATCATTCTAAGGATTGGGAAACACTGGTCGACACTTTATGAACAGAACAATTCATTGAGAAAAGAATTAACGCATTGATCAATTATGAAAATAGAAGTGAATTGCGGTCCCTAAACTCGTCTATATGTGTAAACTTCAAAGTCCACCTTTGACATCTTCAGTCTGGCTCTCAAAGCGGTCCAATGAAAGGACGATGCAGCGCACCAACATGTTAGAGTCCACCAAGGAGCTGTTGATCTGCGTCAGGAAGGTCTGAAACTACAGAGAGAAAATCATATCACTTTAGACACATGCTAAATCCATGTTGAAAAATGGGTTTATATAAGTCCAGCATATACATTACGTTTTAACATACCTTCTCTGGAGTGTTAACATATTTGTTGAATCTTTTAAAGGCATCAATGTTGAACTTCATGAGCTCGCCCAGCAGGTCAAAGTAGCTCTGCAGAACATCTCTGGATGTGCATCCACTGTCTATGATGCAGAACAGGATGTGCTGTAAAGTGAAGGAAGTTAGCAATGGTTTAATTAAGAGACTAAATATCTAACTAATATTTAAAAAACAAACCCTGCTCAAACAGATCTGAGTGATAGATGGGGTGAGAAATAAGAAAAATCATGTATATCATAGAGTTTTACCTCAAGTAATCCTCTCTTCAACAGGAACATTTGGTCTGCATAAGAGGTGGCTCCTCTGAGAAAACTTTCCACTGCCCTCGCCTGCCAGAATCTACAGAAAGGGCAGAAAAATCTTGAGAAATTGTTTTGTTTTTTTCCTTCTAAATAGCAGAGGCTGGTGTTTCAACGTGGTAAAGTATTTTCACATAGGCTGACAGTTTAAACATCAACATCATTTGCTGCATATTGATCATGGACCTGAAAGATGAGTCTGGAGGCTCTCTCTTCATGACAGTGAGGAGACGTGTGAGAAGGCCTTTCTTCCCATCACACACTAAGCTCCTGTCTGTGTTGACCAGAGCTTCCACCTCTGGGATGTTAGCCTTCATGGATATGGCACTCAGTTCATTCAGTTCCTGACTATTCAGCAGAAGATACTTGTTCCTGAAACAAAGACAGCATTTTTTGTTTTTATCATGTCAACTCAAAACCAAAAGTCAAATCCAAGATTAACTCAATTAAGAGTCACTTACTCATGATGATCACTGAAACTCTGGAGCAGCCGCAAAAACTGGATTTTAAAAGATATTTCCTGTAAAATGAGAATAAATTGTGTTTACTCTAAAATATTTAACTAACCATAGCATATAAAATAGGACTGAAAATGTAACCCATGTGACGGACATTAAAACAACAGAGCTGGTTGTGCCCTGAGACTTGCATGACAACCATCACAGCCACTAACTCTTCCTCTTTCTCATACACACAGGGCTACACTGTGTGCATTAAAGCACAGATACACAAGCACATCCTTGATATAAGAGTCTATTGACATTTTTAAGATCAACATTATCTCTTTGTGTGTGTGTGTGTAAGAATTAGTCTCTAAAACAATACTTTAAATAAAAAAAAAAACATTTATCATGTATTGCTCCACTGTGGAGTTTACAGGACTAATTTCTGCTGTGGAGGTTCCGTCTTTCCTTCAACTCCATTAGTAAACTGTTCTATTGCTGCTTCAGATAAGAGACAATAGACAGCAGAGTGCCTAACATATTAGCACCAAGGCTATGTGGAACAAAGCAAGAATCATATCCTACACATTGTGCATCGGTCTCATCATCATCATCAACTTGACGACACGTCTAAACTGTGTACAAGTTGCACAGTTTAGCTAATTTTTTGTGCTTATGTCTCATCTCATCCGTCTTTCTCAATCATAGTCAGCTGCTGCTGCTTGCTGCCCCTGCGGCCTGACAACCAGTCCAACACACTGGGAGTCCACATACATAGATAGTACCACAAAACACAGCGGTGGTATTATTTTTTTGGTATAAAGAATCACATGTTTGAAATTAGGAAGGTAAGAAAGGTTTTTAAATTCATACTGGACTACAATCGCAGTTCTCATTCTGGCCGTGCACCACATGATTGGAAGCAGTGTATTTCCTCCAGATCAGCTTGTCAAACAGGTTATTGAGTCCAGGGATGAGTCGGAACTCAGCCAGCATCTTGTGGACCTGTGCAGAAACACGAAGCAGTGGTCAGACAACTTTAACTTACTACACTTCATCACACAGAGGAGATGTGTTGTCAACTACCTGGTTCCTCTGTCGGCCCATGAGGAGGACACACAGCACATAGAGCACCTCCACTTTATACATGATCTCATGAACAATCTTCATGGACTGAGGCAGCTGATGTCTCAATGGGCTTGTAGCCAGTGAACTCTCATCTGAAGACTCTGAAAGTGAAGGGTAATATTGATGTTATGATATGATGTATAATATACAGCGGTATATAAAAATAGCCATGGTATCAGTTTCAATATCATCAATGAAAACAAAAATACACTGCAGAATATGCATATATTGAGGGCCTGATTTAATGTTTTATTAAAAATACACCTTTTTAATGCCTAGATAAATAGTGTTGTCACATGTAGTCTTGATGGCCACTCAAACCTGCTTTACACTACAATGTTGCCATTCATCCCCATTCACTCACACATTCATACAGCACATCTATGAGCAGCACATTTTTCTATCACACATCGTTCATACCCATGGCAGCATTTGGATGGATGTGAATTCCAACAGGAATTCCCAGGGCTTTGCAACCAAAGCCAAGGGGATTAAAACTGGACTCAGACGATGTAACATCCCTTTTCTTTTTATTTATTGTGTGTGTGAGAACGCATATATCTGGGATTGCTATTATGCTAATCACTAGCCTAAGCATTGCCATGAACCAGGACCAACCTCACTCCAGACCAGATTTGCTCCCTGCTTGACCTCTGCCTGACCCCCATGTACTTCCAATACTACAAAGGTTTCTTCAGGCAAAATCCTGGGTGTGCTATTGGGTTACCTCTATCTTCCATAGTGGCCAACCTCTACATGGAAGAGGTGGAAAGCAAAGCTTTGGCCTCGTACACTGGAACTGCACCTAGCCACTGGTTCAGATATGTGGACGACACTTGGGTCAAGATCAGAACACAGGAGCTGGAACACTTTACAGACCACATCAACAACACCCACACCCACACAGACCAATACCTTGCTGTTCGACTCTCAACACCAACCTGAGCACAGACTCACCATCATCAGAACCTTGCACAACCAGGCAACTAACATACACACAACAACATGAGGAGAGCACCCAAAACCCAGTCCAGTCGCCTACAGCCAACTACTGAAGAAGACTATGACCAGGATGACAGAACCTTCACCAACAAACCCCCAGGAGCAACATGGGGTTAAGTGTCTTGCCCAAAGACACATCGGTATGTAGGCTAGTGTAGCCGGGAATCAAACCCATAACCACCAAGTTAATGACAACTCGCTCTACCACCGAGCCACCGTCACCCCTACAACACCTAATACTAGGGGTGTCACGATTCTCCAAAGCCTCGATTTGACTGAAATACAGGTGGCTGTGTGACGATGTAACGCATAGTATCAGGTCAGCTCGCTCGGAATCTCACAAGAGCAGGTACTAAAAAAGTACCAGGTACCATCTCTTATGGAAAAGCAAACAAAACATGCTGAGTCGAGCCATGCCTGGAACTGTGTCGTGGAAAAGCACCATACGGCCTTATTGTCAAATTGCAATCTGTTGTTAAGGCCAGACCTGGAAAGCAACACCTTTATGGTACGCCTAACCCTCGTAGCATGGTTCCAGTACGCTAATTAAATGCTTAAATCCAGGGTTTTCCACCACTGAATAAGGTCACATGTCTGTTGCTACAAACACGCTATTTATCGCGATGTGGTTTCGATCAGATGGTGACACCCCTACGGAATACAGTATCACAATTTGGAAATTGCCCAACTCTAGTTCATGAAATTATGACTGGTGCCTCACCTGTACTGCTTTGTTCCGCCTCCTCAGTGGCCATCTGCATAAGTGCGTCCAGTACAAGAGCATTGTCCAACCATGTGTACCAGTCCTCAAGCTCCTGCAGGAAGTTAGCTCCTGTGGCCTCGGACACCTTCCTAGTGGCCAGCTTACACAGCCGCTCGATAAAACCCGGGATGTTCAGCAGAGTTACTGCAATTCAAATATGAAAAAAAAAAAATTCACATTATAAAAAATATAACTGCTGTTGTGCGAGTTGTGACAGTAAAAAAAGACTTGCAAAGAAAACGAAATAATAAAGACAACTCACCCTGATTGACCTCTGCCCGTGAGGGGCTAGCATTACGTTTCTGCTGGGCATTTTTGGCCAGCAGGGTGTGCTTGTCGTCATTTCCTACATCAGGTTCTGAGATAGTGACGGACAGGATACGGCAGAAGTTGGCCAGCTGTTGTTGATCAAAGCTTTGGACCAGACCTGACAGGTTGGGGATACCTTCTAACTGGATCATCTCCTTAAATGCAAGACATGACCAGTTAAACATGTTATAGTAGACTGGAATCATTATGGACTTATGTCAACAATGAGCACCACAGAAAAGGGTCATCAGGGACTGAGAAGCAGAAAATATCATGAGAAGCACCCACTTCAATCTTGGTGTTACAAAAATCTCACCACAATACATTTTTTCTACATTATTCAATATCGAGTACAGTTGGGTCCATATATATTTGGGCAAAGACACAATGTCATTTTGCCTCTGTACACCACCACAATGAATTGGAAATGAAACAATGAAGATGTGAGTGATGAGTGGTTCCTTTCCACAATTTGCTCTTCCCATCATTCTGGTAAGTTCACCTTTGTTTCATCTGTCCAGAGCATCTTTTTTGTTGAAAAGAGGTTTTTCTTCAACTTCAAAAGAATTCTGCAATCATCTCTCTGATAGGTTTATTTTGTTTTCTCAGTCGAATGATGGCCTTCTTCACTTGCATTGACATATATTATATTCAATGAAAAGCCACCATATGCAAAGTTACACTTGCAGTCAGCTGCAGACCTTCATCTGCTTGTTCTGATGGGGAATAGTGAGGTAACGGGCCACACATGGCCATGAAACTGCTATTTAGTCAATTGTCCAATTATCTCTGAGCCCCTGAAAATAGACAATATTGTATACAAATGCTTATAATTCCTCAATTGTCAATGGAATGCCTTTGTTCAATCCATCCATCTTCTACCACTTTATCCTCCACATGAAGGTCACAGGGGGGTGCTGTGCCAATCTCAGCTGACATAGGGCAATAGGCGGGGTCACACCCTGGACAGTTCGCCAGTCCATCACAGGGACACACACAGAGACAAATAACCATTCACTCTCACACCTACAGTCAATTTAGAGTGTCCAATTTACACAATCCCCATATTGCATGTTTCTGGACTGCGGGAGGAAACCAGAGAAACCGGAGAAAACCCACACACACAAGGACATTTGTTCGCTCTCAAGAGTCAGCGGGGCTACACATTCTGTTTTATTTTAAACCTGGGAACTACATTAAAATATAACTCACCTTTTTGACTCCGAGAATATCTTCAATAAGGGTAGCAGTCTGCAGGAAGGTCTTCTTATTTGTCATCAGGGTGAAGAGAAACAAAACAAAGTCATCCCTCGCTGCCAGGCTCTTTGTAACACCTTCCGTCTATGAATTGGAAAAAAACCAAACATTTTTATTGTTATCTATAAAGGCTGTTTGTTTTAAGATCATGTAACTGCACACACTAAGTTCAAGTGAAACACTATGAACTAAATGCATGTGCTAAGTTGAAGCAAGATATAAAAGACACGACATTTGACTTACACATATACAACAGTTGTAGAGAACGCTAAGGCAGTCCTTGACCAAGTCATCATTCACTGTTGAAACAGAATACAAAACTGTAGTTTAAACTCAAGTCAATGATCATGTGAACACATTTTAAAATCTTGATGAGAGCAGACGGTGAGAATGTGACTCCTACTTACTTTTGGGTTTTTTCTTCTGCATAGTTAGTGTGGGTCTCATCAAGATTTCCACAAGCAGCTTCAAGAAAAACAGTTAAATGAGCATTCAATCCTGTTTTACTTTTATAGTGTCCATTAGTTCACATGACAGATAATCCTTAAATTTCATTGAAATTTGAAAAGTTTCAAGAAATGTGACACTTACATCGACTCCACCAAAAAGGTCAAAGGTGTGTGTGTTGGGAAAGGTGGATTCCTGAGCGGTCTTCCTGTCCTCTGTGACAAAGGACATGGCCTCCATGGAGAGCTGAGATGATAATACCTGACAAATTGTTCACAGGTCATTGACATTACCCAGGCACATTCACAATTGCCTATTGGTGGGTGAATTTGTGCTTCATGTCTACCTTAAGAAAGCTGTGGGCGTGGGAGAGGTCACTGTTGGGATGGCTGCTCTCATAGAGCTTCTGCAGCAGAGTAGGGATGCCATTCCACTTGGCCCGTTTATCTCTCTCCAGGAGCAAACCTCCTGGCAACTGCAAATCACAAGATCAGAGGCAAACTTGAACAGTGTCAGAAAGAAGTGGCTGCAGTTTTGAGATATTTAAAGAAAACACAGGTAAAAGTGTTTGATCAAATGTGAATATTTATCACATTCCACATAGGGCTGGATAAAATGGATAAAAACACATTTTATATTGATATACATCATATTATTCAAATTAATAGTTCTGTCAAGCTTAAAAGTAAGGCTGGGCTATATGGCTTATAAATAATATCTCAATATAGTCTTAGTCTATGTCTAGATATATGAGATACATCAGAATATAAAGCCGAACACAGGTTGTTTCTATGAAAAGTTTTCTTTTGTAATGTTTGTGCTCAAAGAAGGACAATAAAATATCTACATTTACATTATACAATACAGTTATTACCTTTTTAATTCAGATAATAATAATGCTTTATTTCTTGAGCTCTTTAAGGGAGGATATTAACATTGGTTAGAAACAATGAAATTGCCTATAAATATGGTTACATTTTACTTTAACACAAATGATTAGGCTTAAAATTAAAGTATTATTAAGTGGCTTTTGTAAACGCAATTATGTTGATTACAAATTGGACAGTGTGAATTGAGTGCGAGAGTGGATGGTTGACCATGTGATGGACTGGCTGTCCCGTGTGTACCCCGCCTTTCGCCCAGTCTGCCGAGATTGGCACAGCTACCCCAGCCACCCTCATGTGTAGGATAACGCGGTAGAAGATCAAATTATATTTCCAATAGGTCACTTCAAACCACTTTAATTCTGATTATTTGTGTTATAGCTGAATTTATTCGAAAGGCAATGTCTTTCTCTCTAACATGCAAATATCCCTCAATTAACATTAAAAAGCCAAAGTAATATACCAGGTATTATCTGAAAAGAAAGGTAATAACTGTATTTTAAACATGTATGACAGATCATAAACAGTATGTTATTTTACAGTGTATTTATAGTATTTACAGTGTACTGTCACTGTTCTTTGAGAAACACAACACCTTTCAACCTGTGTGCAGCTTTACAACATATCTCATATATCAGAATAAAGCCTAAACATATGGAAATATTGTGTTATATCAGGGGTAAGCACAGCTATTACATAAACACTCCTTAAATTGCTAAAGCATATTGCAGTAAGCATTCGTAAATAATGACTGCCAGACTTCATAGCTCTCATTGATGATGTGATGTTGTCAGTGAGTGGCACTGATACATAAAACATCTAAGCAACACAGACCACAGCCTAACAGACCAAAGACGACCTTTACACAATGAACCTACAACAATATATAAAGAGTTTCACGTTGAAAATCACTAACGTAAATGACTCGACACTGGCACTTCTTGTGTAATCGTGTAGAAAGTGTAACATAAGCATAGCATAGGCTGCTGACGTTAACTAACATCACGCTGAAAGTGACCCAATAGTATCTTCAAAGCAACAAAAAGCATGTAAAATTATAAAACACAACGCGTTAACACTAACGTGTCCACACAGCTGTTGTGGCTTATCCTTTTATGGACGATAGTTACGGTTGTGTCGTTCGTTACGTAATCACCGACGCTGTTCAGCTGCCTTAGCTAGCTAGCTGATGCTACCATGTTTGCTAACATTAGCACACATTACTGCCACCCAGTAACACTGGCTGATTAAGTGCTTCTGTAACTGCACGGTTGACTCTCATGTAACACCAACTACCACACACTGCACGTAACATCTCATTTAAAAGTCTGACTGTGTGACTTAGTTACCCTGGCCTGCACTACCAAGCTACCGCAGAGCTGACAACAAAAGACTACAGTCTTACGGCTGTTGTAGTGCTGTGCTGTCCTTATTTGTCTTGTCAGCGAACGACACGGTAACACAGAGGCCAGTGGCGTATATTTGAACAAAAACGTCCCATGTTGTTGTGGCTAACTGTTAATCGAAGGCTGACACGGACGACTACATTCCTAGTCCCATCCCAGGATAACGCCTTCGTTTTCAGCCAGAGTCCAAGCGCAAGTCCCTGGTGTCAGTGGATCAACGTTCGGCTGTGATTACTGAGATAACACGCATCGCTCCTCTTACCTGTGTGCCTCGACTGAAACCCTGGCCACTAATTTTACTGGCCGTGAACTTAGTGACAATATTGCTGTGACAACTTCTTCGTTTTGCTCCAGTACAAGGGGACTCGGACCCCACAAGCGTCGCCATTATTTCTTCTTCCTGAACTGAGTTGCTCGAGCAGGAAGTGAAAAGGCTTTGATGAAGTGTTGGAGGCAATTATGCGACACCTGCTGGCAGAGGCTGATACTGCAACCACCAAATCCATCCACTGTTAAAGGTCCACGGTTTGGATGATTATTAGCAGAAATGTAATAAAATAAAATATACTCCTCCACCCATAAGCATGTTTAAACAAGTGTACATTTTCTTTAGGATAAAAATAAGTTGGTATGTGTAGCCTTAGTTTAACTTATTTTAGTTTTTGCACAATTTACATACAGTATATGCGAACATAAAACGATACAATTACAGGGCAGGGAGACAAAAAAAAAACCACAAGCCTCCACCTATAAAACAAATGTCCTTGTGTCTTCTCCTTGTCTAGGGGTTGCCCCAGCGAATAAACTGTGTATTTGATTTGGTGGAGAATTGTTTTTACACAGATGCCCTTCATGACATAACCTGGGACTGGCACTAGAACAATAATACAAATAATACAAAATGGTGGCAAAGTAATAAAGTTTAAGAAAATAAATTATACAAATATAGAGCTGAAAGTAATAACAAAAAAAAGCTCAAAAAGTGCTATTTGTTTTGCAATATCCTGTATAAAAGAATGACATGCTTATATTATAATAAACGAGAAAAAAAGAAAGCATTTTAAACAGTATGCTTCACAATGAGTAATACAGACATGCACAGGAATAGCAAGCAGTTAAAAAACACTGCACACAAATGCTTTAAAAAAAAAAAAAACCATCTCACCTAACATGTAACAGAGGAACAACAAGTGAGGATGGAGCTCAAGGTTTTCCAGAGGCTGCCATCTTGAGCTGCAATGTTTCTACAGCTGCTTTTCACAAATAAAGAATGACATCCTCCCTGGTCTGTGAAGGCCACTGTGAGTTACTGCCTGCAGTCTCACAGTTAGATGTTACTACATCTACATTTTCACACTTGACCTTTCATGTCACATCTTTGTCATTATCATACACATACACATACATACACTAGCGGGAAACTGATTCATCAGCTGATTATTACTTGCATGCATTTTTATTCTCAGAAACTTGATAGATGCAGCAGTTTAGTTGACTTTTAGTTTAATTTATTTGTTTATTTTTTCTAATTAAAATATATAGGAAGCAGACCAGGAGGGACAGGGTTAGAGAAATGAGCACATATGAGGGACAGTTTGGAGATAAAGTAGAGTCAACGTTGAAGAATGTTGAGGATGGAGCTGCAGAAGAGAAGACAGAAGAGGACACAAGGGAGAGGACAAGATGGAAGAAGATTATCCACTGTGGTGACCCCTAAAGGGAGAGGCCCAAAGGAGAAGAAGAAGAAGAAGTGCTCTGTAATGCAGCCACAAAGACAAACCACAACTGTTGGTCATTGAAAGTTTAAATTGAGTAATTTAAGTGTTTACATTTTATCAGAACTATTGGATCCCAAAGACACACCCAATAGTACAAAGATGTCACCGTGCACATTCAAGCGGCACTTGTTAATAATCACATGTGACCACAGTTTCAGCTCACTCTGACTCCGTGTGCCTCATTAGACACAAAACACCCACAGCTGCAGGCTTGTGTTGTAGTGTCTCAATCGTCCTCCCACCACAGTATGGTGTGTGATGACGAGTACATGTGACCTCCGGGACTGACGTCCCCAAACTGCAGATGAGACTGCTCAGTCTGTGTGTGTGTGTGACACTTGACTTTCTCAGCCTGATCCACGGTTTTTCCTCACGTGTCCCAGCTGTGACCGCTGCTCTCCGTCATCTGCAGGTAAGAGCTGATGGCCTCCCTCAGCCCCTCGCTCACCAGGGAGTTGTCTGACTCTGTCCTCTTCCTCCTGAAGATCATTGACCTGGAGGACACAGGTGAGGGTTTGAGTGTGATGACTGTGGTGGTGATAAGACAGCAGAGCTTCATTTTCATTTTCTTTTTCACAAACATTGATGACATTTCTGTTTTTTACATTTCATTAAATAATGACCATCTATTAGATATGAAAGTCTCCTGCTCTACATATACATTGTTACAGACAGACAGATATTTTCTGACATGAGTTATGACAAATTTTCTGGAGTTCATGTCAGGAAACAATAGTGGACGATGAACACAGCTGCAGAGACTGTCTGCCTCAGACAGAGTGACAGTAGCATTTGAAATCCAGAAATTCCACTCGGGAGCTGAAATTCTCAGAGAATTTCCAGAAAAGTTCTGAGCAACTTTTGTGTTCTCATACAGCTCCTCTACATGATTTCAGCATTCGGCCCACAAGAAAATCTTTCAAGTTACCTTGCCCGTAAAAGAATTAGACAAATTAAATGTGGACTTTGAAAACACAGAGGGGGGTTATAAGGGGGCTCAGCCCCTCATTTGCATTTTGCTCCCTCTCTTTTAGCTTTATACGTCGAGTAAAAATGAAGTCTAGCCAATTATTGGCTAAGATATATGTGACTAAAGGCCTGTATGGAATACAGCAGAGGAAATTGAATGAATTGTAGCCCTTGTGAAGCTATTCCATGGGTAAATAATGTATTTTATTGTATTAGAAAATCCATTGTATTCACTAATATCTTAACATGACACATCTTTATCTGAGTTCTGTGTTTATTTAAAATATAGCTAGCTTTGTTCTGAATTTCATGTTATTTGACCTTGTCCGGCCTTTAACGTGGTCACAGATTTTTAATTTTGGCCGTCTCTGTCATTGACTGATTTAGCCGAATCGACAGCTTTGTGATACAGAATAAATACACATCTATTTATCATTGCAGCTCACTTGCAGTGCTCCAATCCAAGTAACACAGTGACATCTTGTGGTCGTAATTATTCAAAGCAAAGTGTGTGTGTGTGAGAGAGAGAGAGAGAGAGAGAGAGAGAGAGAGAGAGAGAGTCGTCCTGACCTGCTGATGTCCTTCCAGTTGACGGTCGGCCTCCTGATAGCCACAGGTACAGGTCTGGCCTCTCTGTTACTCAAACCCTGGATGAAACAAGGCTCTCTCAGTCGACAGGGTAACCCATCTGCAGACTCTGTGAAAGGAGAACGGAAACATTCTCACTCTTGTATCGTGGAAGGATTGGTGTGAGGAAGCAGCTCAGTACCAACCTGTATAGTGTTCCACCAGGTGATGCAGGGAGGGGAAGGTGAGAACTGGAGAGATGTAGAACCAGCCATTTTGGAGCTGAGAGATGCGGAAGTGCTTCACGTTATCTAAATATGAGGCGCTGGTTCTCCTCAAGATGGACAGTGTGTAACAATCTTAGACAGAAATAACACTGGGATTTAGTTATGAGCTCCTGTAAGACATTCAAGTAAATGAACATCATTTCAATGAAGACAACCCTTTAGAAACCACAAACACACCCACTCATGTTTTAGTGACTGAGAACTAAAGAAAGAAAGAAAGAAAGAAAGAAAGAAAGAAAGAAAGAAAGAAAGAAAGAAAGAAAGAAAGACAGAAGTTCTAACCTTGGTTTGTCTCTGACTCTCGGATCATGAAGGCTCCGCTCTGGTTGTTGGGCTGCAGGAGCAGCTCCACTGCTTTGTACCTGCTGATGCCTGTGAACTTCCACCTGAGAAGAAACAAGACACACGAGCCGTTAACAGACAAAAAAAGACAAAGCGTTATCACGGTGATACTGTTTCCTGTTTGTTAGATTGGAAAATCCTCTATGAGGACATCCCCCCACTGGAGGAGTGCTGAAACTACAGGAAGCAGAGGCTGATGGAGAGAACATCATCAAGTTCACCTACACGGAGACTCCTCCCCCACACACACACACAGTGACTCTCACCTGTGTGTCACCATGGCAGTGTAGTTGGTGGGAATGTAACTGTCGCGGCCTGTAGTCGTCGACCTCACCATCACAAAATCACCGTCACTGTTGGAGAACAAAACACGTTCATGACTAATCGTGTCCGTACGAGTAAAGACGAGGGTGAAGGTGAAGCACAAGGAGCTACATCACATACTCTGACAAGACGGTGAGACGTTCCCCCATGCACATGGTCACTTCTGTGTGACCAAAGGAAGGGTAGTCACAGAGGGACACAACAGCAGTTTCCTGGAGCTCTGTGGAAGGAGACGAGGAGACGATTGAGTGCATTGTTCTAATTTTTATTTGCTGATGTCTTAGGAATCGATCGTTAGCAGCAAATGTGAAAGGGAGAGTCTACAAGACAGTGTAGTGAGACCTGCAGGGATGTATGGCTTAGAGACAGACAGGGACCAGGATGGACAGGATTCGAGATGAGCACGTTTGAGAGACAGCACAGTTTGAATGCAGAGGAGGGATAGAGATTATACTGGACAGAAGAAAAGAGGAAGACTACAGAGAAGGTTCATGGATGTTGTGAACGAGGACATGAGGACAGATGGTTCTACAGAAGAGAGGACAAAAGGGATCGAGCAAGATGGACGCAGATGATCCGCTGTGGGAGAAGAAATCTTACCTGGTGCAGGTTCAGGTGGATTATCAAGGCTCGACAGGTTGGTGTAACACTTGATGGGGCAGGTGCCCATGTTCTGTGGCGTCTTGATTTGAAATGGCTCCTCTGGCTGAAAACAGGAAAACCAAATCTAACTATAAAGCTTTTTGAAACACGTTCACGTCAGTGAAACAGCTCACAAGCGCTGCACACTGAGGTGATACAGGAAAGAGCTTCACCACAACAGAAGGCAGCGCTGATATCCTCTGTTCACTTTCCTCTGCTTATGTTAAGTCTGACACTAATGACAGCGGAAACAAGTACATGTCATTTAAAACAAAAATCAGCCGTACAGTACAATATACAAGTGGTATTTTTGAACATTAATGGATGTGTGAACATCATCATGTTTGAAGATTTCGAGGATTAGCACACAAAAGGTATAGAATCAATTATTTGTAATGTGGCCCACTACGGGAAGACAAGATGTCATGACACATGACATGATACAGTAAAGCCACACCTGCACTAAGTGAAGAAGAATATTAAATGTGCACAAAAGATTAACCTGTAATTCATAATGATGTGTGATAATGACGTAAACCATGACTTTCAGGGCAAAATGTGTGTCTCCATCACAATATGTTACATTAGGCTCAATAAGAATGTACATTATTAATAACACACTCACCTCCTTCACTCTCTGAATGAAAACTTCACTCAGTCTTCTCACGGCAGCTCGTAATTCCTGCACAGACGAGGCGTCTTTGAGAAGGCTCTTCCTTGTGTGTGCGTTCTTTATGGTCTGTATGTCACTGAGAGGCAGCTTCCTGTGACGATTTCTATGACACATACATCATGTTTATGTTACAGTGAGCCGTAGATCTGCGTAAACACCTCCACTGACGTGAGCGTGCGCCTTATTACAGGCGGTGGTTTGAACTATTGATGTCACTTCATACTGGGTTTGTGTTGAAGGGATGACACTTGAGTTTTAGAGCTGAATGTTGCTGATGGGAAAGTGTGAGCACATTTCCAGGCCAGCTCAGTGCTCTCATTCCATCCATCAGATAAGAGGCGGAGCTGTGCAGAAGATGAGCAGTGAGGCTGATTTATCACCCAGCATCACGCTGCCCCTCCACTCTGCAGAGACAGCGTAAACACAGTGTTTGTAATGCTTACGAGGCTTTGATGAGGCCACAGAATGACTTAATGAGATGTACTGTGTTTATGTAAGAGAGAAAAAGCAGGATGGAAACACTAAACTCCTCTTTATCTCAGCAGGTCACATTTGTGCTGAATCACTGAAGCAGAAATGAAGAAAGAAGGAAATAAACAATTTATCAGGAACTCAATCATTTCATGTCTTTGTTGGTTTGTGTCGCACATTCAGGCTTTTATAGTCAAATGTTCTGCTTCAAATTTGATGATATACATAGCACATTAACACACACTAATTAAATTAAATTAAATTAAATTAAATTAAATTAAATTAAATTAAATTAAATTAAATTAAATTAAATTAAATTAAATTAAATTAAATTAAATCAATTTGAAACACAGCATTAAGCTAGTTAATGCACTAATGTGATACATAAATCATAAAAATTACTTCCATCCATCCATTTTCTACCAGTGTATCCTCCACAGGAGTGTCACAGGGGACAGATCCTGGACAGTTCAGCAGTCCATCACAGGGACACATAGAGAGACAAACAACCATTCACTCTCACACCTATGGTCAATTTAGAGGGACCAATTTACCTAATCCCCATAATGCATGTGTTTGGACTGTGGCAGGAAACCAGAATCTGGGTCTTCTTGCTGCAAAGGAAAGAGTGCTAACCACTACGCCAACCATGTGGCCCTAAAAATAACTTGGTTATCTAAAAGTTCTGATCTAGTGTATGCTCACATGTTTATGTTTATCTTATTTTAAATCTATACCACAGTAAAAGTACGAGAGTGGCTCAGTTGTAGAGCAGTGGTTCTCTATTATTTCCTGTCATGCCCAAAGTGAAGTGTACAGCAGCTTTGAGACGTCATCAAGACTAGAAAACAGTTCTATAAATACAAACCATGTCAATATTAAACGTGGCTGCACTGCAAAGCTGTTGAAGAGCCTCATAGTGCACACTCAGGAAGTTCAATGATTTGTACATTTCCTTCTGTTCCGTCTATCTTTTCAGTTTTACATCAATCTCTGATTCTCATTTGAACAACAGCTGTTGCCAGGACGCTAAATATAGACCATGTTATGTGTGGATGGAAACAAACGCACCGCAGTCACCTCACTGTTTTTCCACTGAGCGAAGACGACTGAGTACAACTCTCTTTCATCCTAAAGGCTGCACTGCTGCGGACGTGCGCCAATAAACGAGCACAGCAGACGTGTTTTTCGTGTTATAGCTTTTATTCAGTCGTAATAGAAATGAGTGGAATCGGCAGACAGTGAGACGCACCACTGAGCCTCCTCTCAGTGAAGGAACTCAAAAGTGTTCAAAGTTGTTAAAACACTACACAATCATCGACTCAACTCAACACAAATCAGCGAGAAAAAAGCTGCTACATACACACACATCATGTTCCTCGTGCTTTTAGTTACTTTGGTCATCGATGCACAGGTTACTTCAACATCACGTGCTCAAGCATCATTTGAAATATAGGCTGTGATCCTGTAGAGGGTTTTTACTGATAATTCCTCTCTAGGGGTTTGACTTGATATGACACAATCCTCACATTTATCCGGGCTTGGGTCCAACACTACGAGAACACTGGATGTGCCTCCGCCCTCTGCCTGGGGTCAATTTAGTTCAATTAACAATGAGCAGTGGGGGATTGGGTGCCTTGCTCAGGGGCAGCTCAGCCCTTGACCTGGCAGGGACTTGACTGGCAACCCCTCTAGTTACAAAGATGAATTATTATCAGTACATTTTGAGATTTCACTACAGGAGAAATCAGTACCAACAGTTGTACTATATTATTATTGTTATTATTATTGGGGCAAAATAATTCTACAGCATGTGAAGACACAAATGAAGACAATGTGAAAAAAATAATAAATACAGCAGGGTGATGTTGGACCGTTGGTTTATATATACAACACATCTGAATAAAGTTGTGGGTTTACGTAATAATGTGAATTAAACTGTGTATTCAATAGATTTATTATTTTAACGATACGCATCTGTTAGTATATTTATTACATCTGCTTTTCTAATCACATAGTTCATTACAGATGCTCCTCCCACTGAACTGTAGAGGGGAGAGAGAGAGAGAGAGAGAGAGAAAGAGAGTGAGAGAGGGAGAGGGAGGGAAGGAGGGGGGGAGGGTTGGGGCACATAAGTTACTATGGGAAGTACATAGAGCTGGGTGGGGGTTTAGCAGGAGACCTCCATGGTCTGGGGTCTGGACTGGTTGTCCAGGCCCCCAGTGGCACTGCCCTCCAGCAGGCTGTTGAGGTTGTTGCGACTGCGACTGCCCTCGGTGGAGGTGAGGCTGGAGGAGGAGGTGGTGCGTGAGCGAGCCAGACGAGTCATTCCTGCCGACGGCACTGGAACACAGACACATGCACCAGTATGTCACTCGCACACGGTCACACAGACACACAACAACAACTTAACCACTTTACCATGCAAAGGCCAGTCAAATAAAATAAAATGCCTTTTGTACAGCAGCCATTTTGGATTTTAGCAGGAAGAGCACAGGTGTTACTGATTACATTAAAGTGGAACTAAATCCCCAAAGCACTTTTTTCCGGTGTAAGCCAAGGTTAGGGTTATCCAGTTGATCGTGTGATCCAGTATTGAATGAAAAAACCAGTGCATCTTATTGCTGCAGACTCCCACATCATGCCCCCCTCACAGATCCACTCTCTCCCTCAGGTCTCAGCCCACTTCTTTGGCATTTTTCAGGCATTGGCTGCAGTAGAGGGGCTTTAGTAAGGGCTTTAATGATGGCTCTGTTCACTTTGTGCAAGTCAGGACAATGTGACAGTGAACGAGCATGCACCGGGGAAGCTGAATGGAACTTGGTCATGGTGAGTTTGATCATTTACACCTGTGATTCTCCCACTGTGGCCTGTTCATAGCTGCTGTGCAGAGGGTCCGTTCGAGAAAACGTGTAACAAAGGAATCTTTGCTTGTGTCCACTGCAGAAACAAACAAACATGAAGGCAGTGAAACACAATGTTTGCAATCCAACTCAACTAAATGGAAGCAACAGCAGCAGGACATGCAGGGAAATAGGACACTGAGGACAGATTCCATGCTAATTCCTGCAGGGAGATGAATGTGTGTCATAATATGCAGAAAAACCACACTGCCTATATTTAACACGCTCTATGCATACACACATTCATCCACTCTGGACAGTCACATGGCCTTCAGTCTGACGACTGCTTAACAACCCGATACCTGATTCGTTGCTCAGGTGACTGAGAAGAACGTAGGGAACTGGATGCAGTCATTGAAGAAGGAAGGGAAGAGACAGAGAGGGAGACATTTTTGAAAAGGTGGCTCTTTACACTGCTTCATCCCACTTTAATGGAACATCTGGAAAACCCTTGTATACCCTATGTTCTGGAATATAGACTGTGCTCCTGCTGTAATGACCCTTCTACACACTGTTAATACAAAGATGAATTATTATCAGTACAGAAGAGATCAGTTCCAACACTTTTAAAAAAAACGTTCCTTTCAGCGTCTCCCATTAGGGGTGGAAAAAGTGAATCATCTGCCTCCATCTTGTCCTCTTCTGTTACACCAACTGTCCTCATGTCCTCCTTCACAACATCCATGAACTGTTTCCAAGTCATACATCACAGCGGGACCGTCCCTTTCACTTTTGCTGTTCTACTGCTTCATTGTGTTGTATTCAATTAAATAAGGTGGAAAAGTAAAGCCTTCTGTAACCCTTTATACTTCAGTGCTTGCCTACATACTGTAGGTAAATGCAAAGACACTTACTCTTGATGATCTGATATCATTACTCTGCTCAATCTTGTTTCCTGAAAGAGAAGCCTGAGCTCTTCGTCATGCTCTCCTACAGACTGCCTGCACTCTGCACGATGGTTTGACCATATTTGCAAACAATGAAGTCAAGAAAGATCTATAAACTCTGACCGTTTATAAAGTTAAAATACTTTTAGGTTTTGTTCCCTTCCCTCACTTTCAGACTGTGCCGCTGTGTTTAAGGGGGAGAAACAGCTTTCAGGCACACGCTGAGGTGTTCAGATTTATTTTCCACTCTTTCTTTGCTTTAAAGAAAAGAAAAATTAATCTGTTCTAATCCTGCACTGGCATCTCGTCAGCAGTGAGACTCAGCAGAGAGCTGCAGCAGAGAGCAGCTCCCACAGAGAAGGGTTTGGGAACAGAAGAGAACAAACAAGACACAGCTTTAGAAAAACACCACAACCTTCAGTCTGTTTGGTACAAACCGCAGGTCAGTGCGACCTGAAGGAACGGTCTCTGTTTTCTTTTTTTTTCTCCTGTTTAAGTGTGCACTTTAAAGGGATAGTTCAGCTTTGAAGAGTGGTTTGTATGAGGTACTGATTCAGTCACAGCACCAGGAACATGATAGCAATTTGTGCAAATATGCAACTGACAAGAAGAAATAGGCTGAAGTCAAAGGCTCTTGTTTTATAACCCTGAGACAAGGCTACCAGTGAGGAAACAAGAAAACTCTCATTTTAATGAAGTTTCTGTCGCTTTGTAAAGTCACTCACTCACTTCAGTGGTTTTTACACCACACAAAATGATGAAAGTCGATAATGCGTTGGTACTATGTACGTTGGTGTAGGTGAGTGAGTGTTTCTAGGTCGTCTCACAGCAATATAAAGCAGTGATGATATACTTGACATACCATCGACAATATCACACATGTCCCCGCTGGCAGCCATGTTAGGCCTCATCCACACGGAAACAGGACAGGAATCGTTTTCTTTGTCCTTCATCAAAAGTTCTCTGTAAAACTAGCAATCGTGTCAAGAGATGTCTTCATCCACACAAAACGACTGTAGGTGGCGCTGTAACGCTGCTACATCAAAAACGGAGAAGACGTCGAGCCTGTACATAGAGCACATAGTCTCTCAAACCCACCACCCTATCTTCTCCCTCCTCTGTTCCTCCTGTGAGGGGAGAACACTGACCCTCTTCTCTGCTCGGGCTCTCTGGGTGGAGGAAGGACGTCAAAGTCCAGACATCATCTCTCCAACTGAAGACCCTTCAGTACAGAGCTAAACAAGCTCCCAGCAACAAGAGAACCCTCTCTGCTGAGCTCCAAGCAGCCCGTTATCCTCCCATCACAGAGCCTGACTGAGCATCAACCAAGGATCCAGAGCCAAGTTAGCTCCAATGAGCTAACTTTGTGAGGAGGAACCTGGGCAACAGACACCAGAACCACAGTCAACCAACTCCAGTCTCTGGACTAATGGACAGCAGCTTGCTGGGACTTGGTAACCGGGCCTAGCGTAAGTGTTGTTGTTATGTGTACATTTAGGTTAATGTTAGCGATGTCCATGCTCTCTAGCTGTCAGTTCTAGATGTGCATGCTTCTAACCTCTCATCTAACCTCGCACCTCGTCCTACAAAGTGTCCTTAACAAAGAGACACAGCAGCCATCTTTGATTCCACCTTCTTGTTGTAGTTTCTTTGTCAACCGCCATCTTGATTTGTAGTGCAACTCTACCTGACTCAGCCATCCTGACTCAGCATCCTGACTCAGCATCCTGACTAAAATGATGAAACTGTATTTACTGCAACTGCACTGCAAACTGTTATTTCAAAAAGAACAAAAGCAGATGATGGAAATATGATAACAGAACATAACAGTTAAGAGGTTTTATGGTATTATGTCCAGTTTGTATGTATTATTCTTTGTAGCAGTGTAGCTCACAAAATAGTATCTGTGCTCCAGTTTCTGTGAAGAGAAGTAGCACATACAGAGGTGTGCTTTCTCCTTTTGGCCACAAGGTGGAGTATCCGCTGAAGTGAGCACTGCTCAGGAGGAAACAAGGAAAACGCATGTACTGACTATTGTGTAGCACGCCCCTTTCCTTTTTTTTTTTGATTGACAGGTAAGTGGCAGGCTCGACTCAGAACTGCATTAGAGGCGTGCTTGATTCCTCGCGGTTTCATAGCGATATCGGCGCACCAGAGATTGTCTGTCACGCTCAATGCGTGAGACTTGATATTGTTGTTTCAATCCTGTCTCATTCTGGGACACCATTGTCAAAAATTAGTGTATCATTGCTCCCAAAATGCTGTTTCCGTGTGGATGAAATGCCGATAAGATACAAAAATGTTTGTCCTGGGATTGACTTAAGCTCATCTTCTTATGAGCAGCCACTTAGAGAGAGCCTCAGTGGTTCTCCACACAGTGCAGTCAGGGCTAACAGTGCTTCAGTACCTCATACAACTGCACTTCAACTGTCTCTTAATGAGAGTGCTTCAGTGAACAGATCTAGTTAGAAAAGAAAAACACACAATATAAAACACACACACAACTCAGATTTGAAAGTATTGCTGTTGAGTTCATGTGACAGTGCTGCTGTCATTTCATGATAGAGGCGTGCTCACACACACACGCACACACACCTCACCTACTGAGGACTGTGGGTGCTACACACTGAAAAGAGCAGAGAGGAAATTGCATTAGCATCCACCTCGGTGCACAGGCTGCCTCTCCGTGACCAGGCTGACCAAAAAACTGTGCCTTTTCATGAACTGGTGGCTGCAGTCCAAACTCCATCAGCAGGGCGTTTGTTTAGCCGCAGCTCTGAGGTGACGGCTGTGAAAATAATCCTCAGCGAGTAACTTTTCATTGCACTCACGTCAACAGGAAATTGAGTGAACAACAGAGACAAACCTTTACCACAAACACGTCAGCCCAAAGAAGAGTTAGTATGTAAACAAGCTAATTTATATGTTTTTACTCATGTTAAGTTAAAGATATGAACATATTTACTTACTGTAGCCCATGCCCTGAACAAAGTACTTAAAGGCCTCAGCAAGTTTTCCTGGCTGTAGAAAGATAAAGACAAAAGTTAGAAGATTATTAAGGCAAGGCAACTGCTTAACAACAACAACAACAACAACAACAACAACAACCCACCTGCACAACCTGGGGCAAACCTCCACAATCAGCCATCTGAAAGAACATCATCAGTGTCACTAATACATTCTTTGTATAACCACAAAATGACTGCCACATATTTTGTACTTTTTAAAAAAAACCTTCACCTTTAGCAGGGTGGTCTTTGTTGGATTTAACCTGGAATTGCATTCAACCTTAAACATAAAAATAAAAAGGTTACGACGGAAAAAGAAACTACAGCATAAAAGAAAACAAAAAAGTCGCTGTCGCTATGTTACTCACCACAGCCTCCACAGCAGGTGATGTGTCACCAACCACCAGCAATGCAGGGCATCTGCAGAGAAATATAACATAATATAACATAACATAACATAATAATACAACACAACACAACGTAATGTAAAGTAATGTAATATAACATAACATAATATAACAATAGGAAACAATATAACATAACATAAATTGTGAAAGTTCATTGTCTTCTGATTGAACTTAGTTTTTTGGTTCGTTTTTTTAGACAACAGTAAGTTAACAAGGTAAAGGATAACTTAATTTTGTCTAAAAAAATTAACCACAAAACTCATGTGTGTGTGTTTTCCAGGTATTGTGGGGGCATAAATATGTTTACAGTCACATTATGGAGACTTGACCTCCTTAAGGAGACAAAAATCTAGTCCCCCCAAAAGACTGATTACAAAACACTGACTGTTGATTGATTGATTTGTTTGTGTTGACTCAGTGTAATATGACCCAGACCAGAAAAATGGATTTAGGGCTAAATGTCTTTCAAATACCTAACTTAGACATGAGTGCGACAGTTTGTGGGGAAAAATCAATCATTCAGCTTTGGGCAACATCATTTGGTTGCATTGACACTGGTTGAAATTGGGCATTTTTCACATGAAGACTCAGTGGTAGCGGATGCATGTGTCACCACTGTGCTCAGGGACAAATGTGTGTCTGTTGTTCCAGTCAGAAAACCTACGTGAGTGTGTTGACTGTGTCCTCATTCAGACCCACGATTGGCCTCTCGATCTCCAGGTCCTGACGGCTGGAGCAGGGAGAGAGCAGTTGATTAGCTTTGAGTAACACAGCATGATTCTTTATATATATATATTCTATATACACATACTATATACAGTATATTAATATGCGACTGTGCCTGCCTCATCTAGAACACCATAAATGCCAGAAAGAGCTCACCATGTTCTTAATAACTAGCTGTATCTTACTATTGGTAGGAGCCACAGAAGAGAGCCAGGTTGTCCAGGTTGATGTCGTGGGCGATATGGAGACGGTAGGTCTGGATGATCTCCTGGTTCTCCGTCAGCTCATCCTGGAGGAAAAAAGTAATACTGTTAGTGTTTGGTTGAGCAGAAACAATAAAGGTTACATGAATTCATTAAATCTTCAAGGACACATTTGTATCCAGGCAAGAAATATACGCTGAGCTTCAGCGCTGTCACTTATTAAACTAGAGACTGGGAAACAGTATCTGTTTCCAGGACGATGGAAATAGAATGTTATTAAATAAATAACAGCAAAGTATCCTGAGATTCAGTTACAGCACAGGGATATTTGTTATCGATATTATATCTATATCGTGACACGTGACAGGATATTGTCTTTGTTCAAGTATCTGTGACGACGTCTTCTCGTTTTAAAAGATGATACATTGATAATCATCATATTTATTGTATTGAATAATAAGTATTATCCACACTGTTAAAAAATACATGGAACTGAAATGAAATTATATTAAAAAAGCTGGATTATTTGTGCAATGCAGTGAAAGAGAAACTCACAGTGCTGAAGTGATGAGCCATGATGACGTCCACCAAATTACTGGTCCATCCAGACAACTGCAGCACAAGAGAGCAGAACACAGATCCAGTTCAAGCAAACAAAAGTCCACTTCCATAAAGCCAAACACTTTTTAATCTAACTTGTTGATAGCTGTGAATAAATGAAGTTACAATACTATAATACAGTGATTCACCAAAGCAATCAGGCGCGGGCCTCACAGAAAGAGAACTGTTTCTCCTTCTTACCTTTTCTGACATTTACTGTAAGTGACTTACAGTAAATGTCAGAAAACTGTAAGTCACCCTTTACTGCTTTTCATGATACATAAGGAAAACACATTGACAACATCATGGAGAGCAGAGAACCCCAACAGCTCACACAGTGAGCAAACACTAGGCATCAGTGGAGAGGGAAATATCTCTCTGACAGAACCAGACTCAAAGGTGAGCAGCATCTGCCTCGACCGGTTGGGGTGAAAGGAAAAACGGGGGGGAAAGAGGAGAGGAAGGGGACAGAAAGTGAAAGAGGGAGATGAGGTAGAGACAGAAGAAAGATACCAGGAGTAGAAATACAACAATTGTATCATATTATCAGTTTAGACAGGACAGTTCTGAGTCAGTGATGACGTGTTTATAGAACTCCAATGTTATATAAGCAGCAGCAGACATACCAATATCAACTTTAATTATAGCATAATAATAATGACAATAAAACTACTACGGGATCTGGATCCTGCAGCCTGCGAGATGAGGACACAGAGATAATGAGAGAGAGGAAAACAAGGAAAGTGAAGTGATCTGTTGATCGAGTGATAAGGTCAAACTAGTTCAATCAGGTATGAAGGGCCATGGTCTTTAAATGCTTTGGACATGAGGAGGATTTTAATTTGAATTCTAAACTGTACAGGGAGCCAGTGAAGAGAAGCTAACACTGGAGTGATATGGTCTCTCTTTCTAGTTCCCGTCAGAACTCGTGCTGCAGCAGTTTGAATTCACTGGAGGGTTTTAACAGACTTGTTCCAGATAGTAATGAGTGGCAGTAATCTAATCTAGGCCATGGTGATGTCATCCAAAGTGACAAGGTGTTTAGGGCTGAGTATAATGACCTCAGTTTTTTCTGAGTTTAAACGTAGAAAGTTACAGAGCATCCAGGACTTAATGTCTCACCGATTTATTTCCCCCGGCCTCATTTATAAATAAAGCTGTGTGTCATCTGCATAACAATTAAAGTGTATGTTGTGCTTGCTAATAAAGTTCCCTAAAGGAAGCATGTATATGGTAAAAAGTATAGGCCCAAGCACCGAGCCCTGTGGAACTCCACAATTAACTTTTGTTCGTAATGAGGCTTTATCATTAACAAATGCAGTCAAATGCAGCACAAGTTAAGAGACTAGACCATTATCAGGTTGTTACTTACTTTAACTAGTGCTGTTTCTGTGCTATGACGTCATCTAAAACCTGACTGAAAATCTTCAAACAGGCTATTAATGCACAAATATTCACATAATTGATTCACATAACATCTGGGTCAAGGGTCGCTTTTTGGGAAGGGGTTTAATAACGTTTGGGGCACATATTCAGTTAATAAGGATAGATTAATTTGAGTTATTACAGACCTGTTTAGATGGGCTCTAACTGACAGGTTGATGACTAATGATGTTAACTCAGGGAGAAGCTGTCTAACTGTAGACCTGCTGCTTTGTACTGTAAGATGAATCAGTACCACTATGAGCGAGGAGAGGATACATTTCTTTCTCTAATTGATGTTATTGTCAGTATCTGATGCGACACAAAACTATTCCTTTGAATCGACATGTTCCATGACTGTGCGCAACACCAACACAACAAAGAATGTGGTCCCTGAACATAACACTGTATACAGTATTAGAATAATAAAGCCTTACAGTGGCTCTTTGTGCTCTGGAACTGAAGCCAGATAATCCACTCAAAATTAAACTAATCCAAAAAAGTGACCACAGAGAGACTCAGTTTGCTGCTCTGTATAAAATCAAGCTGAGTTTTAATTAACTTTGGACTCAACTCAAAAACAGGTATAATACCACTACTGTATATGTATAATTCTAAAACTAGTGATGTTATTTGCTTCTGGTTTCAGTTAGAAGACGTTAAAGACTTAAAAACTTCACCTTTGATGCTGCCCAGTCAATCCATCCTTCTGCACACGGGTCCACGTTAATCAGAACCAAACCCTCCACCAGAGTTGGGTTGTTCAGCTGTGAAGAGGAAACAACATCTCAGCAACAACATGGCGATAGAGGAGTTTGTTTTCATTCTTGTCTACGCCGTCTATTTTCGACTGTTTTATGCAAATTTAAAATGATGTCATCGATACTTTATTAGAAAGTATGGGAGAGGATTAGGGCCACATGTGAACATTTTGGAAACAAAAATACATTTAAAAAAAGCCAAACTTTTAGAGATTAAAGTCTGAATTCTGAGATTAAAGTCACTCAGTCACTTTTTTTCCGGAAATCTGACTTTAAAAAAAACATGTGGTCCTAAACTTTGGTATTCATATCTTTAAATTCTATTTTAATGGAGCATGTGGTGATGCCCCATCTCACAGGAAGTATAATAAAAGCACAATGGCAATAAATGTCAGGTAAAATGACTCAAATCCAAGCCTTATTTTCAGTACAGTTCCATCCTGCTGCATTTCTATCATGAGACTCTGTAACGTCAGCCTTCAGCTGTGCTGGAGGATAAAACGCTGCAAAGTTCTCTGAGCATGATGAAAGTGAAGCCTGTCTGTTTAAATGAAGACATGAGACAATGAACACAGGGGCTATAGTTTTGGAATTGCTTAAAAAAAGAAGTCTGTGTTATGTAAATGTAAATACAGAGGGAATACTGCTGACGCCGTCTTCATCGCACTGTTAACGCAATGCAGCAACAGCTGCTACACAGTGAGTAAAAGCAAAATGTATTTATAAATTAATACAGACAATTAAAAAATAAATCCTTCTTGATCTTTTTGCTCCGTTGAACACAAATCGTGTGGAAACGAGACAAAAGCGACTCAAAAAGACAGAACTGTCAAGATGAGTCATCACCTGGAGAATGGTAGCATATGTAACCAACTATGGAACAACCTGGTGCCCTGTGTGGGATTCATAGGTGGATTTAATGTTCAGTGGATAAAGCTTTGGGGCCTGAAAACCTTCATTTCATACAGCGAGCATGTAGAGGAGGACAAATGGGACTGGAACAGAGGAAAATAACACAAAACGACGAGGTGACAGTGACTTGGACTCACTGCAAAGCGGGTTAGGATGTACGCTCCTGCTCCCACACCAATGCCAATCACACTGCTGACCCTGCGGAGAAAGTACGCGTTACCATGACAGTGGAACATAACGATCATCAGTGCGTGCACATTAGCATTGAGCGGCCATACTCACTTGAGCTGAGTCATCACAGACGGCAGCATTTCAGCCAACTCCTCCATGGTGGGGTAACGATAACTAGAGACAGAAGAGATTCATGCAGGTCTGTTCAAGGATCAAATATACAGTATGTGTGGATTTATCGGAGAAGTTACAACGCTTATTAATTATTGCATTGATATCATGACATGGGACAAGATCTGCTCTTAGATTTTGGATATTGTCACATCGTGATCAGGTATCTGTTATATATATATATATATATATACACATATATATGTATACATATATGTGTATATATATGTATATACGTATATACATATGGATAAACATATATACATATATATAAAATCAACAAAAATTATATTTTAAAAAAGCCCAATTATTTGTGTTATGACAGAATTTGACTATATTTAGAGTCAATTTCATTGTTTCTAAGTAAATATCCTTTATTTAATATTAAAAAAAATAAACTACCTGAAATAGGTAATAACTGTAGATCATTATAAAAATATCCAGATTATTATTTATAACCCATATTGCCCAGCCTTACAGAAATACTAATTTAATTTATATCATGATATATATATATATATATCGAATGATACAGAACAGGATATTGTGATAAGAGTTTTTCCCCATATCTCCCTGTCTGATTACAATATTGATTACTATGAATATTCAAACACTCAGGATTTTAATAATTGCTTTGAATGACTGTGCACTCTCAGCTCACATCAATGCATCGACTGCAGCTCCTTCTCCACCACTACAAATGAATGCATTCCCATTTGGCAGAGGGTAAAATTGGCCAGACAACTCACCCACTGGGGAAGGGAGGGGCACCTTCCTGCTGGCCGGGTGCGTCTACATGAACCACTGCGAAATGCTGTGTGATCTCCTGCATGTCCTCATAATTGAACAGGGTATTGAAGCATGACTTATCTAAAAAAGGTGGAACCAGAGGACACAGTTCAGGGACTCGGACAGTGGAAGACCTGAGCGATGGTGAACAGACATCGTGCATCAGCATGTGTTTGTTTGTCTGACTCACGGTTTAAGCCGATGTCGTGATAGGTGAGGATGACAGGTCGGTTGCCCTTGGGAACACCTCTCATGGTCACATGGAGAACGCCATGAGGAGTCTCTATGTCATGCTCCTGCAGAGAAAAGCAAACAGTAATAAAACACACACATTTTTTTTTCTTTTCAGTGATCCACATATTCAATTTGGCAGAGATTTTATTTGCCCTTCCTGACGCAATCCTCCCTTTTATCCAGGCTTGGGACCAGCACTAGGAGAACACTGGATGTGGCTCCTGTGGCTGGCTTCAATTTATTGTGTCCAATTAACCCAAATGGATTGAAACGGGGGATTTAGAACCTTAAAACAAACAAAACAAAAACTCTCTGTGTAGTCTCCACATTAGACATTTATTAAAAGGATGGACTTTTCCCATTTATGGAAGATAAAAGTCCAATCTTATGCTTCAAAGGGATAGTTCAGGTTGTTTTGTGGTTGTATACGGTGCCCGGGCATGTGGTTATATTTAACAGTTTAACAATATGTCCACCACTTTATCTCACTATTTCTAATTAGAAAATGAAGTGTGTGAATAGCTCACTCAAGTCCATAGAGAGAATCAGTGATTTTAGATCTTAGACTACAGGAGCTGCTGGGCTACTGTTGCTGCTGCCACCTCATTTGGCAAGTTTGTGTGCTGGGGTTAATCCAAATGAAAATGTCCAAAGACTGAAGTCACAAAATATCACATTTGAACATATTGATGGGGGTGGAGGCACCAGTGGAACAACAACCTCTGTGTGCTGTGACGCTGTAAGAATCACTGATTCTCTCCATGGACTTTGGTGAGGGGAAAGTGACACAAACTTCAGTTTCCAGTTTCCTTTTGTCTAATGGTCAGATAAAGTGTCAAAAATACTCTCAAAATGATATCAAACCAATGGTGTAGTTTTTAATTCAGTGGCTATAATCATTTCTTAAGCTGGTGGTGCACGCTGACCATGTGTGAGCGCCTCATACCACCACACTTCCAAAATCCACAACTGTCCTGCTAAACTGTGGGAGATTACTCATCTGTGGACATGATCTTTTTTAAATGAACAGCATCTCAGCCAAGGACAAAGAGTTCATTGCACACATTATTATTCCCCAGACAAGAATAATCAGAATATTCAAGCTGCAGTTGACTAGCTTCTATAATGAAGCCTGAAGATAATGATTTTGTTCACACGAACCAGACGCCGGAGAAGAAGAAGCACATTGTATGTCAGATTGAGGATGCAGAACATGTTCCTCTCTTTCTCCACCACACAGGCCCTGTGCCCTCAGACTAAACAATGCACTGAATAGGTTTTCTGAGAACCGCAAGTCTTTTCATTTGGGTAAATAGCAGGATAACAGGACATGGTGTGAACCCCACAGCACTTAAACACTGCGGAATGACCCATTAAAATTCTCCAAAGTCGACACCAGCTCTCTAAATATTAATCTATTTAATAAGAAAGCCCCATATTAGTGCCTATGGTGTTAGAAGTGGCTTAAAGGTCGTTTAAGTTGACAGGGAAAGCAGCTGAAGGATGAGACGGCAAAATAAAAAAGCATGCTTGCAGTCATTGGTGCAGGGTGTGACATAGCGGGAAGTCATAAGGTGATGTACGCTGAACACAGCATCATTTTAGATCACACAAACATCCACTGCACTCTCACCACGGTGCAGGATACAACAATGGTGCAGCTACGAGGAATGAGCCAGTACAACACATGTAACATCCCATACAACACAAACATCCAGCGTGTGTAAAAATGTAAAGAAAAATCAGCAACATCATGAGTCATGATGCGGGCGGTGCATTTCTTCTTTGTGGCAGAAGAAGAATTCTTTATTCTTCACTGGAGAAGGATGTCTTTGAAATAGCTTGAAATGGCAGTAGGTGGTTTAAAAGGTATAAAACGACTGCGTCGGACTGATATTGTATCAGTAGATACTCAACTTCATGATATTGTATCAGTAGATACTCAACTTCATGATATTGTATCAGTATCGAACATGTAAAATAAATATCGTGCCATCCCCAGTAGCTACGTGCAGGTTTGTAGAGCGAGGGGGGGGGGGGGGGGGCAGCAGGCAGGGCTGCTCTCAAGGCCCACTGCTCATCAATAATACAGAGGCAGCCTGGGTGAACGACAGACACAGAGGGAGCAGAGAGGTACACACCGACCCTGCACTTCCCTCCCTGTGTTCCTATTGCAGGTGTGTGTGTGTGTGTGTGTGTGTGGCTGATGGACAAGTGTCATAAAAGTGTCTTCAGAGGGGACGGAGGCTGCAGTCATTTGCATCAGGAATTGGACCCAGCAACAGCGAGAGAGGGTGACTGCTCAACCATCCCATCAGTGGTGGGGGAAAGAAATCTTTGTTGAAGTTGGCGTCGGTGCAGAATTTGCAAAATTACACAAAGCAATCGCACTGCAGGTCACCTCTCTTCCTAAGACGGTCTATAAACCCTGAATGTGCTGACAACATGGCTCGCATTCCTGTACAGGCTTTTAACAGATAATGAAACACGCGCTGAACAACTTCTATACAGAGAGGAGAGGCATCGCTCCACGGCTGTGGTGCTACACAGCTTTCATTTTTAGATAGAGGACAGAGTCAAGGACACTAGGTGCAGAAAAGGAGTCCGCTGTCTCCTGTTGTTTTGTGTATGTTGAACATTTTTATCCTTCCTGATATCCAATCCAGTGACTGGTCATGTGTCGCCCATGCATGCACACACACACACACACACACACACACACACACACACAGGGAGAGAACATGCACACTTCACACAGACAGGCCCTCGCATATTAACCAGCGGCCTTGATGCTGAAGAGCAAAAATGCTCGTCATTCTACCAGCGTGTGGCCCGTGTGCAGAACACGTGCCAAAGGAAGCAGGCAGGTCTGCACAGCCTGTGATAGTAAATTAAACACCGTTTAATTTACTATCACAGGCTGGGGAATGAAGGTGGGATAGATGGAGAGAAAAAGGGAAAGAGAACGAGAAGAAGGAAATGGGAGGAAAAGAGCGTGAAAGCAAGGACAGAGTGACCTGCATGACTAACCAAAACAAGGGAGAAGACTTCCTTCCTTGAAAAGGAAGTGAAGGAGCCTTTATCTGCCCATTTAGGTCTTGGCAGGGTTTAATAGAAGATGTATTGATCTGGAACTCATCTGCCTCTCCTCGTTTTCCAGCAGACAAATGCACACCCGGGTGTACGTGTGTGAGTGAGTGTGTGTGTGTGTGTGTGTGTGTGTGTGAGGCATCAGATGAAACCAGGGCGGGGTTGTTAGTCTCGACAGCCAGAGGAGAGAAAGGAAAGCAGAGCGCTGCAATGACAGCAACCTTCTTTCCCTTATTCTCCAGCTGTGCACAGAAAGTGAGGGTGTGGATGTTTGGGAGGTTGGGAAGCTTTCCTGTGGAGGTGTGCTCCACCCCCCCATCCCCCCACCCCCCCGCGCCAGGAAGCGAGCAGGATTACAGGGCAGAAACTCTGAGCAGCCTGTGTGGACATACACACATCCTTACTGTGTGGCATCATCATCCAAGTGACATGTCATCTAATGACACACACACACAGCTCTCTGTGTGTGTGTGTGTGTGTGAGTGTCATCAAGGCCGTGTGTTGACATTTCAAACTCAAGGTCTGTGCAAGGAGGAAGGAGTGTTGCTGCTGCCACAGTGTGTGTGTGTGTGCGTGCGGGGGGGGGGGGGGCTTCAGCATAGAGAATACAACACTGGCACCATGCACCTACATGCATCCACTGATATTCATCTTTAACTGGGTGACATGTGAACCCTGGATTCACAGAAAGAAACATGCATCCCATAATAAAACACAGCAAACACGAATGACCCCGTGGATGGACGACAAACACATACACACACACAGAGAAGCACACACACACACATCCTGTGGTTGAAGCATCCGCAGATTCACACTACACACATTCATCTTTCATAGCATCACATTAAAATGCACCACTGCACCGTGGGCATGTTTAGCCAAGTCTGAGCACACATGGACACTGTGTGTCCCGTGCACGCACACACACGCACACACACACACACACACACACACACGCACACACACGCACGCACACACACACACACACACACACACACGCACACACACACACCAAAATGTTGAAGCCATGGTAGCAGCTGCCCCCAAAAGAAAAACCCTTAAGTCTCAGCCGTCTTGCTGGAGGTGGTGACAAGCGACCAAGCTAAGACCACCAACAGCTTCCCACTTCCTGGAGGCAGCTGTTGTCTCCCACTCTCTGGAGAAAACACTCCCCAGTCGCTCTCTCCTAATCTGAACCACAACCCCCTGGTTCAGATTAACCCTGCAAGACCCAGCCAGGTGTGTCAAGGCAGGCAAGATGCATTTGTCACTCACCACTCCATTCCCAGAGCATGCAATCTGGTCCAGGTCCAGAATAGCTGACATGTTTTTCCCACGCAGGAGAGGAGGGTGTTATGCTATGTGCAAGTGTGTGCTGGGCAGCTTTGAAGCTCTCCCAAAGGAGGAGGAGGAGGAGGAGGAGGAGGAGAAAGAGGAAGGAGGGAGGAATGTAGAGTGAGGAGGCTAGCACAGCAGTGGCAGGGAGGAGGAAAGGAAACAGAGTGACACAGCAGAAGGAGTGAGGAGGAGATTGGAAAATAGTCTGAATGAAAACAGGCGAGGAGGGCGGGTAAGACAAGAGAGAGAGAGAGGGACAGAGACGAGAGAGGGAGACGGAGACGAGAGAGAGAGAGAAACAGAGACGAGAGAGACACAGAAGGCGGAGGAGAGGCAGACTGCAGTTTGTGCTTGGTAGTCACAGCGCGTCCCTACATCCAGGCATCAGTGCGTCTTATTGGACTGTTGAGGGTCATGTGGGTAGAGAGAGAGAAAGAGAGAGGGAGGGAGGGAGAGAGGGAGGGGTTTAGAGGAGAATGGAGAGGAGGAGGGGAGTGGGAGAAAAGGTGGGAGGGGTAGGTGCATGGCAGCGGGGTGATGGGGTGCAAAAGATGCAGAGGCAGCCCAAGAGAATGGGCAGAGTGCTAACGTCACAGAGGAAAGGAGAGGAGAGAGTTCATTCTGGGATGTATGCTGCAACATCGTGTTCAGTCTGATGTTGGGCTAAACAAATGGCTTCTCATCACAGCAACTTAACAAATGCGTCCAACTAGATTGACCTTGCTAAGACAGAGAAATCCAGCATGAGGCAAATGTGATGCGTCATGCGGCGAATGGCGGAAAGAAAAATCCATACGTGAGTGAGTTACTCGCCTGAGATGCAGCAGTCTGATATACAGCAGCATTAAAGTGCTGCAGAACAATCTGTGGATCATTCGTTCATTTGTTTTTCAAAATAAAACGAAAAATGAAAAAACTGATAATGACTCGTTTTATTGTGCTCAAATGAAAAAACAAACAAACACATAACAAGGTGAATCTGAAACATCTGTCATAAAGTTACCACAATTCTACTCAAACGGTCCAAACCAAGCAGTCCTACTTTTTAGTTTTCAAAATAAAGATCTATGGAAAGCGAACACAACTGGTTTCACAGTTACCCTCTTACTTCCACTGAAGAGCATACAAATGTCAGACAGTTTTATTGTTATCCCGTGTGAAGCTCCTCCCCCTGTCACAGGTCACTTTCAGGTCACGTAAGCATTTTTCATTCGAGCATCGGGAAATGGAAAAAAATGAGTCATTATATTTCATTTTGAATGATAAACGGATTGAAGAATCTGAAGAATAATTCTGCTGCACTGCTTCCTCACACACATCTTCTTTTAAAAATAAACCTCATTATGTTTCAGATTTACCAGAAAACACAGCCTCCTTCCTTTCGTCTCCTCCCATCGAGATACTATTTTTATTGCACATTTACGAGCGGGTCAATGACTTCCAAACATCCCACTGAGCCATTAGAGCCATATCATATATTATTTATGGATCTCCGCTCTGTGTCATATGCGCAGCAGTGCAGGGCATCACACCTCTGCAGGAGAGGGAGGGGCTACAAAGGAGAAGGAGCCGCTTCATTGGCTCTTTAGTGTAGCAGCAGGTTTGGCTGTAAACGGCAGGTTTTTCCTGTAGGGAGCGACAGTGACAGTGACACTGACACTGGTACTGATGTCAGTGTGTGTACATAACTCCTGTAGAACCAGAGTAAACAAACAGGACGAAACAGACAAAGATATTCACTCCATGTTTGTGTGTTTGTTCCTGCTGAAGCTATTTACACCAGTCTGTATTGTACAATGTATTATAGTGACTGTATTATAGTAATGAAGGTTCTCTGCACAGTTCAACAACAGCATCTCTGACCTGAATAACACACGTGTCCACGTATGAAAAACGACACCATGATGAGAAGACAGTCCATTTAAAATCGTCTTGATTGGATTCAGATGCAACGTACATGTGATCATGAAGGACAGTTCACAGCATGGGAAACACTGCAGACTGAGAATAATCTGCCTTATGGCGCCCTCTGCTGGGCCAACAGACACAAGTTTTCACGTCCATAAAGTAAAGCAGTGTGGTGGCAAGAGTAGAATTATACACAATTCATCCATTATATGACATCTTAAAAATGCATCTGTGGCACAAATACCACTTTTTCCTGAATGAGCACTTTTTAGAGGACTTAAATTTCACTCACTATAAGATAATATAATTAATATAATAAAGCATTAGCTTGCTGCTGTTTAAGCATTTACAGCCTACCTCTGATTGTTCAGAGTGTCATCACAGGAAGAGACGTCGACACAAGAATCAAGCCGAACAATGCCGAACTGTAGATCAGTTCAAAATATTTAACAATCCTAAACACGTGGGTTCATCTCCAACAATTACCAGGGAACTGTGTAAAATCTCAATATTTAACAGAGGAGTCTGGTGAACTGCTGATCGAGACCAGCATCACAAACCCTGTCGCTGTATTTCAGTCCAGTGACTGTGTCAGACGGAGTCTGTGCTCCAGTCATGGAGGAAGAACTGAACTAATATTTTTAAATGAACTGATTCTAGTGATTCAGTTAGACTGAAAACAACTGCTTTCAGTCACTAGTCACTCGTGTTTGTGTGTCGCGTGTAAAACAAAGACATGGCAGTGGAAAACCAACCTAAACTGTGCTGTGCCGTGCCATGCCGGGGCGAGGCAGGGCGAGGCGAGTCGAGAGGAGACGAGCTGGGACCATAGTGGAAAAGGGCCGTTAGTGTATATGAAACAGCTTAGAAGATCGTCTTGTTTGTAATGGAAAGTCAAATATTTAGGTGAGCAAAAAAATAGGAACAGATAGACTTGAATTCGATTTCAATGAATAATCCTTCATATTCTGTGTTGGTGTATTTATCAGACGACTTGTTTCAGCTTCTCCTCCTCCTCTCGACAGTCTAGCAGAGCGCAGGTTACAGTCTGCTCAAACTTTGTTGTCATTGCCTTTCTTAAAATATTTCCAAACTGCTGACATTGCAGCACATCCGCTTATTGCCACACACCTGCTCAGCTCACTTGAAGATGTGTAGAGTGGGATCAGGTGCAGCAGTAATGGAGTAGTTTTTAAAATACAAATACCCCCCCGCCCTCCTCTCTCTGCAATGAAAACTCATTCTATTTTTATCTCTATTTTGAAGTATACACTTTAAAATAAAGGAGAAAGATGCACTCCTGTCCTCCCTCACCTCTCAGTGGTGTGACAGAACATCACAGGAGTACCACATGACCACATGACCACACCCTTAAGGTTCACCATCATCTGCACTGATGCCACCATCCTGCAGGTGCATGGGATGCTGACATGATCATGCAGTACCTGTATACGGCCTGCGGTGGGAGCTTTAGCCTGCAGAGAAGTCTCAAGTGTCACAGAGAGACGGTGCTGTTAACTGTAGTCAGGTCCAAATAAATGACATTTAAGCCAATATCACATGTTATAGTTCAGCCAATCTGTGTATAAAAACTATTTATCATTGCCATGAACAACATCCAGAGGAAGACAAATTCCTATTAGTAGTTTATATATTTAGCCATTATAAAGAGTAGATACTAACCAGCTCTCATTTTCTCACCATTTCTGTCGCTTAAACCAGAGAAAATACATACATGTCCATGTATATAACCCAAATAATACAGCAACATTTGAGTCTACCAATGAATGAGAATGACAAGGATTTCTGTTCAGTCCAAGACTGAGTGTGTGAGTGTGTGAGGTCAAAATGGCTGCCACTGAAATAAGGTCAAACACACTTGAAGTGAACCTCAAAGCCACTGAGAATCATTCTGAGAAGATTCAGTCAAAGTGAATCACAACAAGATCAGTTTAAAGAAACGTGACGCTGAGAGAATCACGAGCATCTGTGTGAGCAGCAGCAGCATCAGCAGCAGCAGCAGCAGCAGCATCAGCAGCAGCAGCAGCAGCAGTATCTCATTAACATGGAGGAGTGGATGCTGGGGAACATGCAGTATATGCCTGCTTCAGCTAACATGAGTCTTTTCCAGCCCTGACTGCAGTGGCTATATTTAGCTCTGGTGGGATGCTGGGAGCAGACATGACTGCAGAAGAGAGAGAGAGGGAGAGAGAGAGAGAGAGAGAGAGAGAGAGAGAGAGAGAGAGCGAGAGAGAGAGAGAGAGAGAGAGAGAGAAAGAGGGGGGGGTGAGAGAGAGGGAGAGGGAGAGGGAGAGAGAGAGAGAGAGAGCTCTGCTATTCTTCACTCTTGCATTACATCACACTTTAAACATCACCTGGATCCAGATGTGGATATGTGTGTTTATTCTTCGTTAGCTTTATCTTTACAGTCTTTGTGTCTGTGACACTGTGGGACTAACAAAGGACTGTCCCGTCCTACATCCACCACACAAACACAGACTGGAAAGGTCCATTTCAACACCTATCAATAAGTCATTGAGTTCTAAAAACCATGAAGGCAGTTCTGGACCGTCGTTCAAGTCCTCACCCAGCTGCACACTGTCCACTTCTACTTAGCTCCTCAAGATTACCTTTGCAGCATTTTCATCTCATGAGGCAGATGACATGAAATAAAGAGTCACAGAATCACAGTGTAAACAGGTGGTTATATGAGTCTTTACTAGACTCTAAGCTGGCACCCCGTCAACTATCAAATTCTTATGTTTATTGATTTTGGCCCAAGCACTCTCGATATACTGGCATATGGGATATCTGCAAAAAGTCACAAATGGTGCATCCTTAATAACAATTGTGACTTTATTCAAATTTAAATTCTACTTACAAAGCTCATCATTATTTCCATCACCAGCTTCTTTCTTTTCTACAAATATTAAATCACTGTTGTTGGAGCAGTTACGGTTATTAGGACCTGGGCCCTGTGTGTGTGTGTGTGTGTGAGAATAGTACTTCATAACTGGTCCAGTAGATCGCGACAGGCAGCATGGCTGAAGTGTACATAGTCCAGTCTCTAATACTGGTACGGACAATCTGGCTTTCTCCAAATATTGGTGAGCGAGCGGATTTTACGAACACATCCCAGCCGAGCAGAAACATCGCTGCGTGACACAGAGGAGAGACAGAGATGTGCTGTTCATCTGTCTCGTAACTAAACCTACACCTGTGGTAACGTTGCCAGACTCTGACATTAACAATCTGAGCCATTTATTGGCGAAAACAAACACTTTTTTATGGCGATAACTCAGAATGGCGCTGTTGCCCCATAAGATTACACTGCAGCCACTGCCATGTGTCGCAGCTGCCGCCCGAGGCCATCTAGTGGACCAATTATGAAACTTTTTTAAGAACTATTCACATATACGAAAAATACCCAAAGTCCCCTTTAACATCCTGGACATGACTGTAAAAAGACAGGTGTCAGATCCCTCAGTAGTAACGTTGGATGATACAATCTAAACGCTTCAAAATCACAATAAAAAAAAGTTTCAATTCAGTCCTTATTGATAATTATTGTAATAAATATCAGAAACTAGTTATCTGTGGTTTTTAACATCTTTACAGTCAGGAAAACAGCAAGTGGGCAGTGCAGGGAATTGGGGTTTCTATCCCTGACCACTGTACCCAATCCCTATTGCTCATAGTTAATTGGACACTCTAACCTGACCTGTGTACTCCTGTGATGGTCCCTAGAGAGGGATATTTTCTAAACTGCAAAACATTTCACAAACCTAAGGTACAGCATTCATGCACTGTGTCTCAACAGTAACAGTGTCTCTCTCCAGCTTCCACATTTTGCTGCACTGGCAATTTATCAGAAACAACAAAAACTTCTGGACTGATGAGAAAAAACAACAACTGCCTGGAAGTGCCTGGATTCAAACGTCTCAACGCTCCAGTTGGAAGATGATCCACTCTACCACTGAGCACAGCCGACCCCGCACTGTCACTGAGAACAAATAACAAACCTACATAACACTCATATGCTGCAGTGGTGGAAGACTAAGAAAAAAAAAACACAGGATAAGTAAACAAACAAAAGGGTGGGGGTTGAAAATGGGGCCATGTCCCAGTGCCATCACATCACTACCCTCTAAAAATGGTACAGCGATGCTTTTTAATGAGCAGAAACACCTCTCACCTGGCAGTCGAAGTCTTGGAAATTGCGAGCATTCTGCAAGATAAGAAAAGGAGGAAAGTTACAACAGAGAACAATAATTTAAAGAAGCCACATGAACGTCTGCCAAACAGGTTCTCTTTCCCATTTGTGGGTTTGTTAATCAATGTCTGAGCAGGATTACACAATCAACTTAGACTAGAAATATGGTCAATATTCTGCTGCTATTCATATAAAACACAAAATGATTTAGTGATTATAGCTCAGCACTTGGACCCGGATCTGGACTACAGTCAGTCAGTCAGTCAACACAGTGACGTAGAGTATGGTCTACAGGAGATGATACTTGTGAATGGCTGTGCTGTGTATGCAAATGTTTATGTATAAACATGTATGCTCCAAGCACCAAACGATGCTCTCCCTGACTGTGTCTTTGTAATGTCTCATATCAATAATCAGCTTCTGTTACACAGTTGTGAGCTGGTAAGTGCTGCAGAGACACAGTGAAGACACAGTGAAGACACAGTGAAGACACAGTGAAGACACGGTGAAGACACAGTGAAGACACGGTGAAGACACAGTGAAGACACAGTGAAGACACAGTGAAGACACAGTGAAGACACAGTGAAGACACGGTGAAGACACAGTGAAGACACGGTGAAGACACAGTGAAGACACAGTGAAGACACAGTGAAGACACAGTGAAGACGTTTCAAATAATACATCCACCACCACATGTCGGCCTTTCTGTAAAACTGGCCCTGGTTTCATACGGAGACAGGATGAGACGACTATTGCATTTCCCTCATCACATAGATTTGATTTGTTGTCATGCCGACTGTTCAGCGTGTCTGGGATGTAATGACACCCTCCCTCTCATCTCCTCATGTGTACTGTATGTCACATAGTGTACATCCCTCACCTGAGCTGAGGTCAGTGATCTTCATCCATCTCTGTCATGACATTAATTACTAATTTCAGAACTACTGCTGTCTTTTTTTTATGTGCTGACCACTAGGGGGAGTGAGAGGTCAGTGCCAGTCTCCTTCACGCAGCTGTTTTATGATGTACTGTATATTCATGTATATTCAGTCATTTGTCACCTAACACAAGATATCTCTGAAATCAAGACATGGTTTTCTCTCAGCTTCTCTTCTATCTTGCCTCATACGGAGACTAAAACCTCTCGTTTTTACTGACTAACCATCTCATCCTCCCCCTTCTTTTCCCTTTTTTCCCCCTTCAACAGCTGAGAAGATGCATGAATCATTCACTTTGATGAATGGAATTGCAAAAATATGCATATGCCTGCGAGAACCATATGGGGTGTTCATTTGCTTTTAGAGCACACTGTGTGTGTGTATTCATTACTTCTTTAGAACCGTTTCAGGCATAATTAATGAGGCAGAATCTCATTTCTGAGAAACGGGTTAAGTTAAGGCTGAGATTTAAACGTTTAAAACGTTGAAAAGTTTAGGGATAACACTTTGTTTAGGCTGTCCAAATGAATGGAAGGCAATGCAATGTCCTCAAACCTGTGTGTGTATGTGTGTGATTAAAGGAATACTTCAGCAATTTGGATTGTTCTGTGTATTACTAGAATAGAGGTAGTATTTTTGAAAAATTGTGCTTCCCAACCTCAGTTTCCCCTGAGTCGAGAAATATCTTCATGCTTTTCTTTGTTACGTGGCCACCAGTGACACTTGGTCCTGTTAGCGTAACTGTTAGCAAAGATGGCGAACACTGTTTACATTCTGGGAATGAGGTCCCGTCCCCCGACGAGTGGGTCTAAAAAGTGCGGAATCAGCATTGCAGTTTCAAGCCTCGGACCAAGTGTCACCGACTCAGGGGAAACTGAGGTTGGGAAGCACAATTTTTTTTTAAAATACTAGCCCTATTCTAGTAATACAAAGCTAAATGCTAATCTGTGAAGTATGCCTTTAAGCAGTTTCATGCCTGTTGTATGATCAGCTCACCTTATTGGTCAGCAAGGGCTTGATCTCAGTCAGCTGTACATCCTGCAGCTCATCCATGTTCCTCTCCGATCACTGTAAACTCCTCTGTCCAGAGAGAAAAGAGAAAAAAACATCACAATTCATTAGATGGCGAGAGCAAGACAACCACCGAAACTTGCAAAACAAGGACCACAGTAATAATAATAATAATAATAATAATAATAATAATAATAATAACAACCTTCAGCATAAATCAACATATCTTTATATATATATATATATATATATATATATATATATATATATATATATATATAAATAAACATACACATGCATTGATGGAAGAATGAAAAAAAGAAAATGTAATTAAATGAACTCATAAATAGAACTGCAGTAGAAATAATTATGCATGAATATTGAACAAATATATACAGTATATGGTTTATGTATGGTTACTCAATATATATGACTTTATGTTAAACAAGATAAAAGTAAAAGTGATATTTAATGGTTGTTGTCACTAATAAACACCCTCACTGGCACAGTGTGTGCAGTGTGTGGGAAAGGTCACACAGGTCACACTGGTGATTTGAAAATATGCACACAGACGTATGAAAATGGATTTGGTCGGGTTTAACATGAAGCTCTAAAGCCCACATCATTTGTTTTACCCTTGAAGCTCTGTGTTTTTTCCAGGCAGACAATTACTGAACAACAAGAAGGCTGGCACAAAAAAAGTGCCCCGCTCCAGTTGTCCCTGAAATGACACCTACTCAGCCTTGCCTGTTTGCACAAGGTGAGGACTGGAAGTGGTGTTGGATTACTTGGCTGTACCTGAGAGAGAGGCTCATGTTGCACAAAGAAGCACAGACAGCCTCGGCCTCCTCTTGGTCAGTGATTCACTGCAACCAGAAAGCAGAAATTGTGGGCAAATGTAAGTGGGAGAGGAGGAGCCTGTTGGAGAAGCTTCACGAGTCACAGCCAACACCCATGGAATGACCTTGAGCTGAGATAACCTTGGGGACTGGTTATTCTTAAGTGTCTCAGCCTAACATGAAAAAGGATGGCTGGATTACACGTTTTTGTCCAATACAAGACCAATATCACCACTTCAATTACAAAATGGAAATGTCTCAAATCTCAATATTGAACAGAGGAGTCTGGTGTATTTAGCGACTGCACTGCCGAAAGCCAGTGACCGCGAACCGCATCACAACCCCTTCCAATGTATTTCAGTACAGTGACTGTGTGCTCCGGTCATGCAGGAAGTACTAAACTCCTCTTTTTAATTCACTGGTCCTAATGATTCGGTTACACCGAAGAGACCTGCTTTACTCACTAGTTTGTGTGTTTGTGTTGCGTAGAAAACAAAGTCACAGCAGTTCCATGCAGCCATTATCACTGCCAGAGCTGTAGATGGCTCTTCAACTTCTTCGAGTGATCGTGGTGTTGAGGAAGGAGACCACCTCTGGCCCTACTTAGAGTCGAAGTCTTTCATTTGTGTGTGTAAAAGACCATTCATATGAAATGAAATGCCAACTCTGCCTCCTGAAAGATTGTGAAATAATGGCCTTCAAAAATTCACCTTTGAGTTTGAAGAAACACATCGAGGTAAGTTACAAACATAATACACAAATGGCACACCAGCTTGAGCTATCAGTAAGTGCTAGCTAAGTAGCTAGCTACCTGCAGTTCCTGACATGCTGCGGTGTTCACTTAGCAGCTAGCTAACACTATGTATATATACATATATGTATATATACATATATACATATATGTATATATATATGTATATGTATATATATGTACATATACATATATGTACATATATATACACACATACACATACATATATGTACATATATATGTATATATACACACACACACATATATGTATATATATACATATATGTATATAAATGTACACACACACACAAGGCTTTCTGACATGATGTTGTTTCTAAAAAATAGAGAAGATAAAAGACTTCCTTAGAGGGTCCTGGGACCGGTTCAGGTCTGGACTTCCATACACGAAATGGACGTAGTCTTCAAGTTTCTACAAAGACTACAATGCTTACATTTATTTCCTCTATCAGGATTCCTTCTTTGCACATTGTTTCCATGTCATGAGGGAGAAGCCTCCTGAGAAGTTTAACATGACAAAAACAACGTTTTTGACTGTAGTTTTGTTTTGTTGTCCTGGTGGCCACTGACAGTATTGTAACCAGCAATGATGTCACATCATGGCTGTGCTTCATCCTCTGACTGCATGACAATGGTGTGAACACACAGCTGCTGGATGACGCATGACTCAGGTCAGAGGTCATCCTGCCTTGGTAACAGAATGTACTTTGCTCGGAAACAACCAGGGAAGCAGAAGGATGCAACTGAGCACAATCCTCAAATTACAGAAAACAAACTAGGAACAGCGAGTGTTGGAGGGACTCAGATATCAGCATGGGGAGTGAAAACATGCAGAGCAAAATCCCTGCTGACAAATCAGACTCAAGTGTGTATCTAAATAATATTCAGAAAAACAAACACTCTGCATGCTTGAGCAGATTGAGCATATTGGCCCAGATCAATCCAGCATTTCCTCAGACTGTCAAGAAAAGACAAAGAAAGGCTGCTTTAATTGTAGATGTCTAGCCAGATAATCAAGGCGTTAATGACAGAGGGGAGTCAGGATGAGCTTAAACCAACTGACAGCTTTACTGTGTGGCTTTCACAGCCCAACCGACCCATTAATACTGGGTTACTCAAGCAACGAACAGCCATCAGTGACTCACCACTATCCTGTGATTCTTCACTTGGTGTCCACTTCACATAAAAACATGCCAACTGTGCTCTCCAACAGCTCTCACCTCATATCCCCTTAAAAAAAAGTACCAGATCACAGTCAGCAGCATCCACCACCATCCCAACCCTGGCAAAGCTTCTCCGCATGCGCAGCTGTTGCCATAGAGACAAAGCCGGTTGCTGATGTTTATTCTAAACTGGGCTAGCCCTCAGGGAGAGATGTGAGAGGGATGCACTGTATGGAAAAAATGAGAGAAATTGATTGCGTGAGACTTGACATGAGCTTTCAGCTTCATTTATCCCAGACAATCTCACAGACTCAGATGAACCATGCAGACCATCTGGATGTGACAGAGGAGATTAGTGTAATCTCAATATACCATCAGGAGAAGATGATGTCCCCTATAGCAGGAGCAAAATTCCATGTGCCCCATATTCACCATAAATACCTTTGCAGTTGTAGTCAATTTAAAGCTCTCCAAACATGAAAAAGACATAAAAGGTGTTTTAAACAACAAATGACAGACCCACATTTTAATGAGGAAGAGGAATCTGCTGTAAGGGACGGCTCTAACGAATGGTCTCCCTGTCACCAGAGTCTGCCCCACTTGAAAACGAGGAAGACAAATTACACACTGACCCCCCTGAAGGCCTCACACTGAGGGTCAGAGTAGCTGTGCTAGCCAAACAAACACCAGCAAAAAAAAAAAAACAAAAAAAAAAAACACAGGACCATTCCCACACTGCTATGGTCAGCATTCACTCACTTCATGTCAGCCTCAGGGAAAGTAGGGAGGTTTTCAATTCTGACCCAATTATTACTCTCAGTATCATCCTCTCCATCCTGGAACATGCCCTCATGGTAATGCTGTGGTGCAGGTGTCAAACTTCATGGATATGTGGATACAGAGGTGCTAACAATGACAGAGAGAGAGTCCTGTAGCTGCACAGTCAGCAGACACGACCAAGGGATGAATGTACACTTCCCCTAATCCTCATCCCACATCTTGTTGTCTGTGGAAACCCATCAGGCAGATCGCCATGGCAATACAACCACATCCAACTCAACTCAACTCAATTTCAGGAAAGATTATTCACAAGTATTCATTGTGTACACCTTTACTACTTTAGCACTTAAAACAGATTACCAACGATAATCAACCCTAACCCAGTACAGTGCATTTATTATATTGATTCCAATCTAGGGGTGCAATATAATATATAGCAATAAGAAAATAATAATAATGTAATTTAATTAGATAAATATAGACAATAAGTACTAATAATAACAATACTAAAAGGAGCAATAATGTCACAGACAAACAGTGCCAAGTTAAAGAGTAACTAAACACCGCTCTTATGAGGCTAACTCTGGCCAATGCCTCATTTTGAAAAATGCCAAGATGTGGACTGAGAGCCGAAATGATAAGGTGCACTGTTATTTATTTATGTACAGTTGTTGGATGCAATGTAGACATTATGAGGTTTGGACCTTTGCAGCGAGGACATTTTAGTAACAGAATTTTAATGGAATACCCGTGAATTAAGTCATAGAAGTTATGGATCTTGGTGAGCAGCCATGGTTTTCCGTGGTGGAGGATCGAGGACTTCAACAGCTGCTGATAGTGCACTTGGAACTGTGTTACACTCTCCTTACCCCCTTACCTAAATATTGGTAGGTTGTTTGATGCACGTGGAAGTAACATAGGTTTGCCCCATACATAAGTGAAGTGAGATAGTTAAAGGACTCAGTGGCAGGATGAAGATGCACGTAGTACAGGGTTGCTCTGCGACTGCTCTGCTTCTCACACAGCAACAGCAATTGGCAAATCTCTGATGCATTTTATTCTGCAGACTAAGCAGACTAAAAGCTTTCAACTACTTCTTTATGAATGAGACACACTAACAAATTCCATCACTTCTGCAGAATCTACAGCGTGTTGAGTTTAGAGTAGCATTCAAGAAACCCTGTAAATGTCATTACTTTGCACACACATGCAGTCCACTAACCAAAAGTCATTGGAGTAGAAGATTGGTTAGTTATGTTTTCATCGGTGTGGGTTTCTCTGCAAATTTGTCCTTCGATTAGCAACTTCCTGTCTTACAGGTGAATCCAAATGTTTTTGTGATGGTCAGGTGATCACCTAAGTATATTCCCTTTCCATTTGGTAATAATCTACCCACTGATGGCCTCACAGTTTTCATTCACATATTCAAGAAATCCCCATCTCTTATAATGGGCAAAATAAATCATATCTCTGTCAAAGGTCATGGGATTTGAATGAAATGGTGGATGTGTGTGTGTATGCTGGATCAGACACTCAACCATCAGACTACATTTCATCTGCATTTCACCCAGATTATGGATTAAATGTAACACTGAGCGTCGTTATCATCTGATAATCGCTATCCATCCATCCAGCTATTGTCACCAGTCAACAGAGTAGTTTAGTAGCTCTGCTTGTGAAGTGTTTGTCAAACTTTTTCTCCAAATCAAACCACTGTTTCTCTAATAATACGGTCTTTAAGCATTCTGCAATGTAGAGACTATGACCAGGCTCAGTTGCTGATACAGTAACTGCTTTATTTAGAGAACTAGAAATGGCCTTTTAGCCTCAGACTCCCTGCCTCCAGCCAGGTCAATAACAAAGTGGAGTAGAAAGGAGAGTTGAATTTTATTAGTTGGCTCAATTCTGTTCCAGAGGTGAGGTGAGGGCTACGACCCAGGAGAAAATCTGATTTGTTGTTCTCCATCACAGAGAAGCTGATCTATCCCACAGAACATCCCCTGCTGATGCTGTCAGCAAAAACATGAGCATGCATGTACTCTGACCAACGCACATGCGCACAAACAAACACAATCACACACACACACACACACACAGTCACCAGATCAAACACCTCACCAAGCGTCACACCTCCTCAGGCTCCATCATCATTCTCTTTAGCTTATTCTTCTCCTGATTCAAGATGCCAGATTATTTTAAAGATAACAAAAACTACCGGACAAGTCTATAATGAGTCACCATTCTGTCAAAATGCTGTGATATTTTTAAATGAAGTGTTGACACATGTGACTGTGAGTGCCCCAGCAGGAGGAACCAGCACAAGAGTGTGGACTCTTTACTTTTTTATATAACTCAATATTGAAATATATCACAATATAATATAATATAAATCAAATCAATATTCCTGTCAAAATGATCCTAAATAATATCTTATTTTTATTACATGTTTAAAACATTTATTACTCATTTCAGAAAAAAAGTTTTTACTATTATATAGATATTTACGTACGTAAGTGTTATTGACAATTTTTTTAAAATATAATGTACTTTTTCTTACTCAATATAATATTAAGTGTAGTTCATCACAGATATGGCGATGTCTCATGTCACAATATAGATATAATATTGATACATCGTCCAGGCCTACATTTCAGCCTCATCTAATAAAACCGCTCAAGTTTACAATAAATTAAAAGTATGTTCACTTTATCTTTGCATTAAATAGCCATTCCAACAGGGAACAGCCGTCCAAACACCTGGAGAAACCTGGAGTTAAATGTTAGTGTTTTTTTTGACTGGTGGAAACGCGCTTAATATGTGTATGTTACACTATATGGATGTGTTATTATAGAGGGAATACGACATTTATAGTCCCTCACCATTACAACAATACTTCTCTCCATATTCTAAACTCCTGTCACATCCATGCACACGTCCTCGATAACATCGTCACTCTCTGCACTCGAGTACATCTCTAATACTGCAGAGGAAGACCCCGTCTCATTACTCTCGGAGGGCTTTTACAGAATTGCACTATCCCATGAAGGATAACTTTATCTGCTAATGGTCTCATGAGATTACAGAGCAGCTTCTGACAGTAGTGAATTATAACCACTTATCAACGGACATCATCAGTATGCGACACCTCGTACCATACATGAAGAATCTCAGTGGACGACCAACTGGCTTCATACCTTCACATTATTTGTCATATCTACACACGAGCATGCTAAATGTACTATGCTATATTTTCCACTGATGACGTGATTTTTCAGACTGGTAAATAGAAAGATGAAATCATTTATCAGGCCTGTGTCAGGCAAGGAAATGCATGGAGCACTTATGAATTTAGTATGTGTATCATATGTAAGGACAAACATTTTGCTGTTATTTATTTGGCAAATAACAAGCTGAATTCATTCAACATTCAACCACTAAAACTCCCTTTTCTGTTCAGGAATGTAAGTAAATAATTCTAATTTCACATCATAATCAAGAAGTACATTTGTAAAACAGTAAATGTAAAAATGAAATATAATTTCAATTTCAATTAAAGAGCCACATACTAGTGTATTTAACCATAACAGAAACATAAAACAATATTTTAATAATAATAAATCATTTAGGGCAGCTGTGGCATAAACATTACATTGGGTCATGGTCCAATATATTTATTAAGCACTGTCTCTGTTTGTATTCTCTTCTTTGCACAAGAGGAATTGTCACTATGTCAAATTACTGCTGATCCCATCTAACCAATCCATCTGTCAATTATAGTCTCAATGAATAGATTGTTGATAATAGATGGTTTGGTCCAGAAAATGTCAGAAAATGTTGATCAGGGTTTCCCAAACCTGGAAATGTCTTGTTTTGTCCACAAAATGATTGTTGGATTTGTTTGAATTTGTTTGAAATTCAAACTAACTTGTTTGAATTATTACAAAAACACTCATGCCAAATGAATCAGTAATTTAGTAATCAATTAATGAATCATTGCTGGACTAATGGAATCACAGAAATCACTCTGAGCTTCATGAGTACATACATTCTAAATGTATGTCCGTTTAAAGTTACAATGTCTGTTACATGGCATATCATCCAAAGAACATGGGTTCAATCCCCATCCATGCCTAACAGATGAGTAATCTCAAACATCAGTCAGTTTACATCTGAAATTCGTCATTCAGAGATTTAAACAGCACCAAATTCCAGATTTAAGCTCTTGAAAACCCAGCTCTTCCAAGCACATCTTCAGCACAGAGGACATAGTAAACTGAAGTTTGTGAAGCACTCATTCACAGTGTTTTTAAACTCACAGAGACACAGCTCAGTGTGCTTACTGATGAATGTGTATCATCTTCTCTTTGATTCCTCACGATCACCTCTTCCACAGCTGATCCTTCACACAGTAATACATACAAGACTACAAGAGCACAGATCTCTGCCAAGGCTCAAACACTTTGTCAACTGCAGTTTTACATACTGGCACCTGCAATCTTTGCATTGTAAACCTTCTCACATGAGCATGACAAAGATGTAGCTGAGATATACACATGAACCATGTAACAAGAGATCGACGAGTGTCTATAAATCTGCTTCTGTCTATAAATCTGGTCAGACAGAGGTGTGAGTTCCACTCAATGAGCGTGTCCTCGCTAAGGTCCTCCTGCTATCAGACTATAAATAATCCTGAATGGTTGAGCCTGTCGGCCACTGCATTCACTGCTGCTAATAGAGAACCTGCCCCTTTCTGCTCTGCTGGGCGAGCTGCCACTCAGTCTGTGGGGATTTCCTCTGCCCTGCTCACGGCACAAGAGGGATGCCAGTGTTTAACAATCCTGGATGTGAGCTGGTGGATGGAGGTGAAGCTTCCATTGCAGTGGAATCTGTAGACCGCAGTCAGAGTGGCCGAGAGGCATCTCTCTCTCTCTCTCTCTCTCTCTCTGATACACACAGCATCAGTTCAACAAGCTGGATGGAAACAGAATCTGCTTCCATAAAACATTAACAGTGTATCCAGTGACGTTTCAAATCCTAACCTGTCTGAATGAATGAATGAATGAATGAATGTAACTCAGTTATCCACCATTACTAATGACTGACAACTCAGTCTCCCAGAGAAAGACAGCGGTGACTCCTCTGGCGTCTTCCCTTACGAGCGCCGAGTGTGGATGTCGTCGGTGTCCTTGGTAACCATGGGGGGTGGAGCCAGTGGGCTCAGCTGGTGGCACTGCTGAAATCGAATGACCTTATTCCGCATCATTTGCATAAAGTCATTCTCTCCTCATCATCATGTCACAGAACGCTCATCTTAGCTTACTGTCGGCCTCTTTTTTCTGGAATGCAGTGAAGACAAAGACGACTGTCTCTCAACCTCACGTGTTCAACATGTGTGACACGTACGTACATGAGTGTCACTGCACACACACACTCAGCAGGGACCCCAAGGAAATGTAATCAATAAAAGGGCTGGGCAATAGATCTATATTATCTCTATATAGTGACATGAGATCAACATATCTTGATAAGGTGTCTTGTGATGACCTTTCCTTGCATTGATAATCATTATATTTATTATATTCAATACATTTGTACATTTTCAATTAAAAATCAAATACATCGGCCAGCCCCAATCCAAACGATCAGAGAGAGAACAGAGAGTCACAGTATACATACAGTGTGTACATGTATAATGTATCAACCTAAAGATCTAACCTGGCCTGTATCCTTGTATCTTAAGAACCAGTTGATTCAATTGTTGTTGCTAATAAAGAAAACAGAGACAGTGTAAAGCCGCAGATAAGACTGTGGACACTGTCACTCAAACCTGCTGCCAGGTGCAATGCCAGGTGTTTTGTCATCCGTGTGTTTACTATAAATAACATCCCAGCAGTTAAAGGGATAGTTTGTGTTTGGATGAGGTACTGGCAGCCCCATGGCCAAGAGATTTTCTCCATTAATCGAGTACTTGTTTGTTCATAAAATACCAGAAAAAATGTGAAAATTGTTGATTGGTGTTTACCAAACCTGGAAAAGATGATGTTTTCATACGTCTTCTTTTATTATTCAATTTGAATGATTTCTTTGTTCTATAGAGCAAAGAAACTGGAAAATATTGACATTTAAGAAGCTGAAAAATCATGAAGCTTGTTTTAATTATTGAACAAACACTCAAACCAATTAATCGATTAGCAGAATAGTTGACAATTAATTTAGTTTTCGAATAATCTAATAACTGTTGCAGCCCTACAATGTATTCAAGCAGAGAAACAGAATAAAGAAAGAACGAAAACCAAAGTGATCATAAAGCAAAAAGACCTACTGAGGTTACAACACAACACATTTTAACATACTGATAAAGGTGGCAGTAGATCAAATGACAGTAAACAAACTGGAAAACCACGAGTCACAGTAATGCTGAGGTATACAAGTGAACTGCAGTCACATTGACTGTCAGCACAGAGGCTTAATCACCGTCTTTGCGTCTCCAGTCTTATTCCCTGACATTAATCTACTACACAAGAGTAATACTCACTATTACAGACTCAATCATTCCCCAAATAGAGCATGTGTACACTGTAATCCTGTGTTGATGGCGTATGATGTCAGCCTGAAATTCATTTAGAGTATTATCAGCACTTGGCACTTTCCTCCTGATGAAATTAACCATAGACTGTATGAAATTAGACCAGCAAAAAATCTAATATTCTAATGTTGAAGGTTAATATTGATGTACCCATTGGTAAATAATAAATGGGTCAGTTTTTCTCATACCTACTGTTGCTGACTATTGTTCTCTGTTTAAGTAATATCTCTTGATCAAGCCTATTCTAACATTCCACACTACAAAATAAGTCATTAAAGTATGTATGATTCGTGCTGATATCGTATCGATATCGGCATCGGCCAATACTCAAGGCTTCAATATCAATATCGCATAGTATCCCTACCTATTAGCCTGTCTACAACTGTTTTTGCACATCTATCCACCATCTTCACATTTATAATGAAAACAGCTGGAGATGAGATGAGATGATTTATGTGCTGTCTAGCATACGTCTATAGAAGTGAACAGCGTCGTTCCCTGGGTTGTAATATGCAGCGTCACCTCTAAATGTTACTGAATCCTATACAGTATATACTGATCTTTTAAAAAGGAGCGGTAATAAAGAGCAGAAATGCAAAATGTTTTAAATTATTCATAAATGTGGTGCAGTATCAACAGTCAGAGCAAAGAGAGCAGACAAACATGTCGCTTTTAAAATCTCAAGAACAATGTATGGTTTAATAATCAACCTGTGACACTCCCACGAGTTAAACAGTAGGTTTTCACTGTAATAATCAACCAGGAGCAGAGCTCTTTACAACGAGGCAATAAAGCTGAAAACTCAAATGTGGCCTATAAAACTGAAGACCACTGGTTTACATGTCATCTTACAGGGAGCAGATAAACATCTACTTACACTGAACAACTGTCTTTGGTGACGATGTTGTGAGGAACAACACGGCTGTTGTTGTTTGTTGTGTAAGCCTGACTGATCATGGGACACTGCTGAGGGCCACAGGACACCTGAAGTTACCACCACCATTTTTCTAAAACATAGTATTATACTGTGTACTGTTAAACTTCAACTACCAGTTACAATCACAATACACTTATAAACAACCTTGACTATCTAATATTACTGATTATTCCAATACAGTTCTTTCACATATTAAATAAAGTTAAGCCTTTAAGAACATGTTTACATTACTGGGGATTAAATAAGCTCATTCGTTCATTTTAAACCGCTGTATCTTCTTGGAGTCAATCCCGGCTGACACAGGTATCACGTTCAGTGTTAGGATCAAGTCTCTGGTCCTTCATGGCCTGATTCAACCTCCTCAGAGTTACTGGTTAACACAAAGTGTCTTAACATGATAACAGAAGGGCTGCAACTAATGATTCTTTTCATAATCAATCATCTCATTCGTTATTTTCTTGATTTATTGGTAATTGTTTGGTCCATAAAGTGTTTTTCAACCTAAAAACCATGACGTCTTGTTTTGTCTATAAACCGAAATGATTTCTTTGTTCTATGAAGCAAATCAACTTTTTAAGAGAACTTTCAGAAAAAGATTCCAACCAGATAATCAATTATAAAATGAGTAGACGATTCATTTAATAATCAATTAATTACAGAATACTTGTTGCAGGCCTAGATTGCAGTGGTTATTTTTTTATTTTACAATACGTTTTTTGAAAAAAGTAACAATCAGCAACATGTACTGGTGAAGTAAATCTATGTAGCTCTCATTTAGCATCGAAACTGAAAAGACTATTATTTTTATAATTGATTAATCTGTCAATTATTTTCTTGATTAATCCAGTAATCGTTTGAAAATGTTGATCAGTGTTTGTCAAACGTGGAAATGATGACGTTCTCGATTGTCTTGTTTTGTCCACAAAACAAAATGATTCACTTGAAATGATTTCTTTGTTTTTAAATGGAGTAAAAAACAAATAATATATTCTAAGAAGCTGAAACAATCAGCAATCGTTTTAATCCTGATCAACAATCGATTAAGCGAGTCATTGTATTAGCTCTAGTTTAGTTTGTCCATCACAGGCTACTGTAAAAACATAGCAGTCCAAAATGGCAGCCTCCACAGAGCCGACCCTGCTCCTGACATGCATGTAAGAGGCTCATTCAGAGGAAATAAAAACATTTATAACATCAGCTCATCGTGCACTTAACAAAACACAAGTCTCACAGTTTCATCCGTCACCTTCATTTTACACACTGGACCTTTAAAGAGAGGAAGCACCTGATGCCCACTCTCCCTCTCACACACTTCCCACCTGCGTGACCTTTGCGGGGCCACCAGTGACATTGTCATCAGTCACGTGCAGCTCCACCTACACCAGTTACTGCCATTAATGTGATGGATGAGCCAGGTCCTGACTGAGACATATAAGAATAATACACACACACACACACACACACGGACCTCTATACCTCTGTAGTGATGACAAAATGTCATTGTGTTCTTATTATTGCTCTAAACAAGAGCAACATTAGCATAACATAGCAGAAGTGTTGTTCATGTGTTCACTCCGTGTATTAATCACGGGGGGGGGGGTTTGGACGTAAAATGGAACGTAACGCTTCAGTCGTGATTGGCCTCATTTCTATATGAACACGAGTGGACGGTTTAGCTTTAGCATGTAGCCATGGTAACATGATAATATCGAAGGAGTTGAGGCAGAAGAGCAGTGAGAGAAAGACAAGGGCATAAAAATAAGTGTAAAATGTCGCATCAGTGTAGAAGAAGAGCAGCGGCTCTGAACTCAATTCAGGTTGTTCTTCCCGAGCCGCCTCGCTGTTACACTCTCCCGCTGCTGTAAACGTGTGCTCTGTATTTTGCTTTCCCTGCGAAATCAACCGCTCGTCCTTCCCTAACTGACGACACGACAGACAGCCACAGACAGACAGCCACAGACAGACAGACAGCCACAGGCACAGACAGAAGCGTGGACAGGCTCGGAGGATCCCGCTGAGAGCGAGCGGAGCTCCGCTGCTGTGGCATCGGCCACATCTGCAGGTGAGGCTCGGTGAAAGCAGCAGATGAGAGCGGAGATGAGACTCACCGTGTCAGTGGAAACTCGGTGTCCGCGGCTCCGCTCACTTCCTCGCTGGATATGGTGAAGAATATCGGCGTTTTAACGTGTGTTTCGGTTCATACGTACACTGTGTGCCGACTCCGCTGTGCTCCAACTAGTGTTTGTCCGTGACTGTGGGCGGGGTAGCCCGCTGCGTCACAGACAGAGCGAGCAGCCAATGAGAGGACGCGTAGCATAGACAAGAGGAGGAACAGCAGAAGACAGAGGTTTCACTCATCGACGTATGGATGGAACTGGGTGTAGCTCCGCCCACTCTGCTTGGAAGACAGTTTTGTCATGGTGGCCACTCGTGGTACTGCAACCAAAAATACTCATGCGGCCCAAAAGCAATTTTCAAAAATGGAGTTTCATATTTGTAAAACCTTCATAAAGGCTATAAAAAGCCCAGAAAATTCTTATTTCCCAAAGTGACGTCACAGCTGTGTAGAGCACACCAAAGCGCGGCCATGTGGCGTCTCGGGAACGCGCTACTGTAGGGGAACCGTACGATATTCAAAGTTTATGAGAAATGTGAATAAATAATTTTTTTTAAAATATTACGACAGAGCAGCAGATATTAGTTATTTATCCGTCGCTTGTTAGTATTTACAATATATATGTATTTTTTGATTTATTAACAAATTTAAATACAACAAAACTGTTATTGCCAGGGGTATTTAACCTCCTAAGACCCGAGGTCTTGTTTCTTATTGCTATTTGGGCTTATTGGGATCTGATGAGTATAAAAACTAAGCGTCATCTTTTGACATGTTTTTGAGAAAAATGATGTCCACATACAGGGACATTCACTCTGAATTTCCATCCAGCAATGAAGTTACCATTGTGTTATAAAGTGGAAAACTCTTTATTTCCAACTGTGTTCTTGACAGAGAAATTCACTTGTTGTTTTGTTGCATCACTGATAGGATTCACACATTTTTTAGTGAAAACTCATATATTTCCATCCATCTTCTACACTTCATCCTTCAAACCCAGCTGACAGACAAACAGACAGCCAGGTCACCAGTCCATCACAAAACTATTGTTATAAACCACTAAGTCCTAACTGGTAAGAAGCAGGCGCCCCCTTGTGGTATTTCAAAGTAAATCTATAGAACTTCATATTGGTGAGATAATTGACCTGAAGTGGACATTTACGACAAATTGTGAGTGGTTTTTAATCGTGATGTGCAACGGGGGTCATATTTCATCAAAGCTTACACTAAAGCCCTACTTTTAATGATTAAAATGTACATCTTTTGACACTAAAACAACCTTTAAGTGATGAACATGTTGGCATCAAGTTTCCAGGCTTTCCAGGCTGATTATGTCATTGCACAAACTGGCTCCTTCATGCACAGACAATTCACTTACATTAAAGCATTACATCTCCTCAGGTTGAATGCCTTGCTCAGTGGCATCGTTCCTTTCACATAATTCCACTCTGGCTGTGGAATATGAGAAAACACATTCCATCAGACTGTCTGTACACATTTGGAAGCAGCTGGACAAACAGGATGAGACACGCCCCCTGCAGTGAGTCACAGATACAGTGAGAACAAAAGCCAAGAATGTGTCCATAGTGATTAATAACAGTGATAAGTTTATTTATGTACCAGCCAATCAGTTTGCATTGTTCAGGACGTTTTCCCTGCATCTACAGCACACAGTTACAGTACAGTAGCATACAGTATCTGTATTTGGAGAATGTTGTCAAAGAAGAAAGACACATTTCTGAATAACTTATTTACAAATATAGCCAAAAATACCATAAAATTAACAGATTGAACATAACGGGAAAAATAACTTTACGTCATCTAAATAATAATCGTCAGAGACAAAGCACAGGATGCTAGGTTAGGGAGAGACAAGCCTATATTACAGTCATCAGTGAGTTATGGTCAAACGCCACAGCAACAACAAAGTGAGAGTGAAGGTCAGTGACAGACACACTGATTAACTCAGATTAAAAAGGAGTGATGTTGAAAAAGAATCACATTTAAAGAACAAAACAGAAATCACAATTGTTGCCGTCTCTAACAAGTGTTCAACCTCAGACAAAAACAACTTCACAGTGCAGTAGAAAACTAACAACACAACGTTTTATTTGTGCAGCATTGTTACAAACTGGGTGTCTTCAAGTTACCGTCAATCATTTTAACACAGGACGACAGGGCAGCCGAACTTTGGGAAAAGAACCGCGACGTCGTTCTTTAAACGAATCAAAGTATTGCAAAGAGGCTGTGGAGGTTCTTTCAGGAGCTTGCAATCTTGAATGTAAAGCTTCTGCAAGTAAAGCAAATGTGTACTGAGAGAGAGAGACGTGGCAACTTCAAGCAGTAGCTCAGACAAAAGGCATTCAGAAGGTTTTAAGTTGCATGGGAACCATAGAAGTGTAATGTGGTCCTAAGGAACTTCTCCTGCATTAACGAGGTTACTCTTTGTGTTAAATCCTGATTTTTACGATGCTATTCTTCCAAACGTGTTCATATGAATGTTCATATGAGACAGAGTGCGCTGTAGCATCAGATTCCACCACACGAGAACTAATACAAGGGAGAGACAGCAGCAGTAATCAGGTCAAACTTTCTAAGCCTCAGTATCTCTGCAGACTGTGTGACTTGTGACAGCCTCAGTTGCGTCGCTGCCGCGTTGCCGAGCGGTGTGACCTCAGCTGCTGCTGTTCTGTGGCGCCCTCATGTGGAGCTGAACAGGGAGATCTGCTGCACCTTGTCCAGCTGTGTTAGCAGCTGTTTGATGCGGTGTTTGAGCTGAGGCAGACGGGCCAGAGGTTCTGGAGGCTCCAGCTCTCCGGTGTAGTCCAGCCAGCTCTCCAGCACTGTGAGGAGGACAAGATTCAATGACATTGAAATAAAACACACACTGTCTAAAGCTAATGTAATACTTCACTTGAACACGGAGGCAACGTGTTTGACTCAGCCTGAAAAGAAATGGTGAATCTCACCATACTTCATGGTTTTCAGGTGTGGTGTAGGAACAGTAACTACATATAATCATTTAAACCGCTAATTAAAACTCAGCAAATACATGAGCTGAATTATTATTTGTTGTCAGCATTAAAAAGATTGATGGACCTTTCTTACTTGGTGACATTTTATCTATTAGCTGGTCAGACTTTGGGAAAGGGATACTGTTGAACAAATAAAAGTGATAATTCGGTGTTTTTGGAAGTGAACCCTGTATTACTTTCACAAGCTCTGATGCTCTGGAATTGAGAATAGTTGAATATTCGACAAACGATACCAGCAAATATTCATACTGCATTTTTCCAAGAAATATCCATCCCTGGAAAATGTGATTTTAGCTGAAGTCTCTGACATCTAAAGAATATGGCCGCTTCATTCTGCAGTGAAACAGTCCATAAAAAAACAAAAGTGGCTAAATTCAGTTCAATGTTCTCAACAGAGAGGACACGACTGGAACACACAGCAAAGGCCCGTCTCACAGCGGACGTGTTGTGTGTGTGTGTGTGTGTGTGTGTGTGTGTGTGTGCGTGCGTTACTGCTGCATTCTGTCATGTTTTTCATTTCTTCTAATAATACCGAGTATTTTTCATAAGTAAAAAAAGACAGAGCGCAGGTCTGTCGATAATGACTTTGACATTCAACCAACATGATTACATAAAACTGTTTTAGTGTGTGTATGTGAATACATGAAAAACAGAAATACTTTAGTGCCTGTGCAGATTCTCAAAAATCACCTAAGAGAGATAAATCAGAATGTGAAGTCATGATCACATGAATGGTGTGAAAGACACAGCACAGCTGCAATGCACATGCCAAGAATTAAACGGTCACTTAAACATAAACTAATCAGCCATCTGTTGACATGAACTAACGATTCTTTGGACAGTTTGGAGTTTCCCCACCCTAACTTAAATAAATCTACCATCCGTTAGCATCTTACCGTCCAGCTCCCTCTCGATGAAGTCCATCCTGTGGGACACTTCGTCCTGCACCGCCTCGATGTGGTCCAGCAGATTGATCTGCCACTGTTGATGCTGCTTGTTGTCTGCAGCCTCATCAGGATCTCTCCCCACCTCTGCCTTCATCTCAGCCTGAGACCACGAGCCACCCACAGAGGCCTACACACAGAACCGTCAAATCAAATATTAATATCACAATGTTAACTTCTGCCAAATCATCATTGCACACTGTTCTTTAAAAAAGGCCAGAGGAGCATTAAGTGTGTGCTCCTCTGCATTGAATGCAGAGAATGCTGCTGAATTTGACATGATTTAAAACCTAGTTTTACTTAGTGACATATTTTCCTTTGGGGGTTATAAAGTCAGAGGTTTACACATATTTTAAGTATATTTGACTTATGGTCAGATTTTCATCAGTGTTCCAAACAAGAAACCATTGCATATTTATAATAGTTGTTATAATAATGATGTAATTCATTCGACAAAAGGCATTCAGGCGAGCGTGATTATGTTGCGTTTTACCTTCTAAAAACACAAAACGTTGGCTTTTTAGCTATTACATTTATAACCAAATCATTAATTCTTTATTTGTATGGAGAAATATCAAACACTGGAGACGTTCATCAGTCCAGTTTCTAACTGATGCTGAACCTCTGAGGTCTCATGAGATTATCCTATGCAAATCACGTTAACATGCTGCCAATGACAGGAGGTGTTCTTCAAAAAGAGAGTGTGTGCACTGTAAAACCACTGTCCGACCTTGTTACTGCTGCCTGTTGACTTGGGCTTGTCCGTCTCCAGCAGACTTCCATAGCGCTGCTCTCGCTCCAGCAGCTCCTCAGTGCTTCTCATGCTGTCCTCCAGCTCTGAGCCCTGCCGGGTCTCTACTACCAGCCTCTGCTCCACTGCTGGGTAGTATGCCCACGGTTTCTGGTAGCAGTGTTCACTGATAATGTATGAGTCTTGGAAGGACGGGAAGGGCGAGGAAGAGCAGGACGTGGAGGACGTAGCAGCCGTAGCGACCCTGCTCAGCTTCTCCAGAGCGCTGGACATTAAAATCTCTCCTCGGCTCATGTCCTCATCAGCGATCGCGGGAGACTGAGCTGCGTCACTGCCCCTGCATGAGTCAGAGTTAGTCCATGACCTCTCCAAATGTTTCCATGGTTGCCGCCACAGCTGCAGGTCAGAGTGAGCACTGCTCCTGTAAGGAAAAGGAATGATCAGTGACTTCGGTTTAAATCCTCCCAGACATTTGTGTCTCCCTCGACACTTTTATAATCATGACGTACACCTGTAGAATTCTCTCGCGTCATGGACATCATCATATTTTGTTCCCGAGTGCGATTCATGAACATTTTCCATCTTCCAATCGTCAAAACCCTGTTGCTCTTTTGATTAAGTCAGAGAACACACCGACATTATCCATGTGTTGTGCTCCTCACTTATATCCAAAACTTACTCATAACATGTACATTATTATTCTGTAATCTAAATATAAAAATAGGCCACATGCCTTTATTCTGTGTGTCGTTATGAATTGAATGCAACTTAAAATTGAGAGTGTGACGCACATTTCTTAAAACAAAGGCCAAGGCCTGATTAATGTGCCAGAGTTGGGAGTATTTTGGCCTTTAGATCTTTAGATCTTGCCTTTGTTCAGGGCCAAGGTCAGGGATCACTGATGCAGAGCCAGCTGGATGTGTGCGGTTACAGAGGCAACCTTCGCAGAGCATTAAACGACACGCCCTCTGTACTCACTGTAAGACGTTCATCTTGAGCTGCAGGCCACTGAGGACCTCTACCACGTGGTGCACGTCTCCCAGCAGCTGGTGGGTGGTGGTGATCTTCTTGGCGTTCTGGTGAGAGTAGTTCTCTTCCAGGAAGGACAGGCCATACATGTGACCGTTGGTCAACCACTCGCGGTCATACCAGTAGCGCAGACTCTGTCTTTGACCTAAGTTTAAATGCAAGGAAACAAAAGAAGAACTGAAGCTACTGTGTGGTGATCAGGGGTCTCATTAAGAACAAGACAAGAGTCTAGCACTAATAATAGATAAATACAACATTTGCTACAATTTTCTTTATTCTCTGGGCCTAAAGCTTCAGTTCATTTTCATTTGGATAGTTCGTCTAACACGCTACATTTATATGAACATATGTTTCCTCAGAAATGGGTTGTTTGGTGTTTATAATAACAAAAGAAAATAAATGAAATAACATATGATTATTAAAGCAACGGTCTTTTTGTGTGAACAGTGCTTTATATAAATAAAGTTTGATGGATTGAACACATTACTGCATCACAAACGAGAAGCGTTCAGCAGCATTGAGCAGAGAATGCATCATGAAGAGCAAATGGATGTTCTTGTATCACCTGGTGGGTCTCTGCAGATGTAGCAGGTATATCTGTCTGGAACATTTTCTTCCAGCAGTCCCATGCAGGTGCCATGCTGCCAACATAAACAGTCTTCACACTGGGGGAGGAATTGTTCGTATTTTTAGATCTCTGCATCTAAACGTGAACAAACTCGTGATAACAAAGAAAAAAAAAAAAAAACTCACCTGGATCATGAAGTCGTTCTCCTCCTCCACCTCACAGATACACCGCACGATCTCCTGGTCGTTGGTGTCCACGGCGCCAGAGTCCACACTGAGCGGAGGCGTGGTGACGTCCAGGTCCACCCCGAAGTCCTCGTCACTCCACCCACAGCTGTCAGTGGACCAATCACTGATGCTGTCCTCATCTACAGCAACAGTGACAAACGCGGCAATGACGCAACACACCACCATTTCAATTCAGTCACATTTGAATTACATTGAACCTCGATTAATATATGACTCTAAAAAAAGTCATCGTGAGGCTCGTATATATGTAGAGAGAGAGAGAGATAAAGTACACAATGAAGCAAGCCATAGCAGCAAAGGACAACTCAGGATTCAATCTATCAAGCTTTACACAAACACGTTTTTGTTTGGTGACAATGAATATTTCACGCCAAGCGCCCGCCCTGTTCGGCTGTTTCTCACAGCATCAAAAACATCTGTGTGCAACTCTTTCAGGTGGAAGTAGAAATTGCAAATTTACATGTCTTCAGGAGCGAGGTCATAGGACTATTTTCTTTTCTACAGGACATATCTGATACAGTTAAATATAAGCAGCAGTGTGTCCCGCTTGTACTGTCGTTTCTTCATATTTTTTTTTTTCCCCACTACGTTTTACCAGTTTTTTTGTTCATGGTATGTTTATTTCTTCATACTTTTAACGTCATGTAACAGTGTAGCCATTTCCTGTTATATGTGGACCATGTGAATGCACAGGGAGCCACAAAGCTGCATGTTCAGCCTCATCTGAGGAGAATCCAAATGACTTTGCCATGTCATGTGTTCATTAAATCCCTTATATAAATAAAATAATATTCTGTGCCATAATTAAGTCAAAAGCATTGGACTGCACTGTCCTGCAATGAGCGACGTCCACCGGCATGACAGATTGAATCCAAAGACAACAGCTGAATAGAGGGGAGGGGAAGCCATGAACAGTCACACACGCACAATCTTATTTACACATACACACAAACACACAATCATAGAGATACCCACCATCCACATGTATCTGCTCTGAGTAGCTGTATCCAGGCCTGCTGCAGTAGGCCTCTGCTTTGTGATTGTGTGAGTGGGGGGATTTGTGTGGCAAATTCAATTTGGACTGAAGACCCAATACTGAGATGTCAATATTCTCCTCACTACCTGTGTAGTCTGTTAATACAGGGAAGGGGGGAGGGGGGGAGGGGAGCAGATGCAGAACAAAAATGTCAACTTTGAAAATGCTGAACAGAAAACTCATCGGGGGACGAAACAATGTGGCAAAACAAAGATGAAGGATAAATGATGAGAATCAGTAACAGTCAGGGACACTGAGGTTCATAAGAATCCACGAGGCCTGAGTTTGGGGCATTTAAACTGTGTTAAAGAAAAGCCTGTCCATACACGTGTGTCCATGCCAAAAACAATGGTGTGAATGTCATTTAGAAAACGAGAGAAAACAGTGTTAAAGTTGGGTTTTTGTGTTGTGACTTTACGTGACCTGTCCACCGTGGACATATAAAAGTTAAATAAGTTAAATAAGTTGGAGCTTATTGTTTGTCACCAGATGAACACTTCTCCCACACACAGAGGCTCAGCCACCACACCAAGAGGAGAGAGGAGGACAAGTTCATGCAATGGAGCCAGTTCCACAGTGTCACAATGAAAGCACATGCAGCAGCAGAGATGTGAGGATGCCCGACAACAGCAGAGCCCTTATTACCAGACTTGGCCTTTTTCTTCTTCTTCTTCTTCTTCAGTTTGATGCGGAGGAAGTCCTTCTGCTTCGGTTTCTCTTTCAGTTTGTCTTTTACACATCCTGAGGACATTGAAGTAGCATTATTAAAGCCCCATGTCAACGGTTGTGTACAATTCAATGGCAGGGGTTGTTTCAGAACGAGAACAATAGGACAACTATCTTTCTACTTTGATAACCACAATGCAACCATTTTCCCTCGCCGTAAACAACACTCTCAAACTGACCCATGCCAAAGCCGCTCTTGTCTGAGTCCTTGTCCTGGTGCAGACATCCGTTCCTTTCCAGCTGGTTCTCCTTACTCTTCTCCCTCAGCAGTGACCTGTGCTGATGGTTCTGGGCGTTCATTGCTGGAGGGGCGGATGTGCGTCTGCTCGGCATCTTTACCTCACTGCGGGGAAACACAGCACCTCCTACGGAGTCTACAAAAAAAAAAAAAAAATTGAATAACATTCCTTACAAAGGGCTGGTAGTGGAACATGCTTACAGTTCAGCTGGGTTTTAAAGTGTATGGTTATTACATATTTCACTCATGATACGGTGTTCATAACCATTTAATGGCACACGTTTAATGCAGTAATTGAAAGAGGAATGCAAGCACACGGTCATCTTCATTTACATTTGGCTGCTATTGGCTGATACGTGTTATTGCAGCATCATTAAACAAACTGGATGTTACATTTTCTCTAAAAGGAAGAACTAACAACACTAGTAAACAGCACTTGTTGACATGTTTGCACTGTGGTCGAGTGTAAAATGAAATTGAGCAGATATGGCGCACATATATATGCATGTGTAAAACACAATATAAGCTTGTTTAGTGTAGGGCTGCCACAAACGATTATTTCGGTAGTCATCGATTATTTTTGCAAATGAGTCAACTAATCGGATCATATGCAAATACAGCTGCACTTATTTAACCATCATTAGCTTCCAGCTGGAAGTGTTTAAGGTATGTGCTCACTAAAAATAAAGACAATTAAGATGATAGTTCATTCAACTTTTAATGAACTTTGCAGCTTGTAGCAGCATTTCTGACATTTTTTTAATGTGATAAATAAAAGAAAATTCTCTGGCCTTTAACATTTTTAGTTGTAAATGTTTAGTGCATTGTAAAATGAAAACAAAAAACTATGCATTATGAATATATATATATATATATATATATATATATATATATATATGTTATAAAACATTAGCGTTATCACATTTCCTAATCAAACATGACTGTTACAGCACACACATAACATACTTGTGCTAAGGCTAATGAAATTGTCATCATTAATATTAACGTTTACAGCTATAAGTAAGTAGCTCACTGTTGATGCTCATTTTACCAGCTAACTAGCCAATTAGCTTACTGAGACAGTCCTTCTCTGTCAGAAAAGTAATCACAACGTGCTTCCTTTTCAGATTCTCGTGCATCACCGTCGTACTGCCGTGGAAGTCAAGTTCTGCCATGCAGATTTTGCATTGCACATTCTTCTGTTTTATTTTGGTAAATTGCTCCCAAACTTCCCAGGTCTGTTGCCAGCTAGCCATGATATTGTTTGGGCCTAACTTTTCCCGTGACATCACAGCTGACCCCGATTACCACGACTGCGCAAGTGCGTCAAGGACAGAAAGGCAGACAAGACAGTGGAAGGTGCAGCGGCAGTTTAGAGAGAAAAACAAAGCTTTGAAAAATAAACTATTATGTCAACTGTTTAATAACTGACTTAATCGTGACTAGTCGACTAGGATTTCAAGGATCTGTGGGTTGAGGTATGAGCAGAACTCACTCATGGAGGCAGAGATGGTGCGTCTTCTCTTGGGGCCGTCCACACCAGTGGCAGTAGTCTGCTTGTCAGAGGCCCGGGTCTGGACGCTCCTCGTGGGGCTGCGCTCCTCCTCCATAGGTGGTTCCTCACCATGGTAGTATTTCATGTGGTAGTGCAGCAGTTTAGCCTTACGGAATGATTTTGTGCAGCCGGGAGCGCTGCACTTAAATGGGTTGTGGTCGAGGTTGATGGACAGCACGGGAGGAGGCTGGTTTTTGATAACGCGGTATACTAAAACAGAGAACAACAAATGTGTGTTATTAAAGTATATGTACAAAAAAATTCAATAAAAATGATTGGATGTGTTTAAGAAATGTTGGGATGTGCTTACGTGGTTCTCTGCTGAATCTGTTGGGGTTGTGGAAACCTTGCTTCCTCACCGCTATCAAACATTAAGAGAACACGTTGTTACATTAGAAAATGGACCCACAGGTTACGTGACGCTTTCTTCACTCTTATACTTACGTTTTACAGGCTGGGGAGGCGGCACATCCACTGTAGGCTCAGAGCTCTCTGACTGGATGTTTGGTTTCAGCTCCACATCTCCATTAGATTCTGTGGTTGTCATAGTGACCGACACCTGCTCCGTCTCTGCTGACGTCTGAGGAGGTAACTCCATGTATGGCTTTGTTTCTGTCTCATTGGTTTCCTGCGGTTCCTCCTTCATCTCTCCGTTTACATGACAACTGTTTTCAATGCGTTGGTCACCTTCCTCCACCTTAACACCATTTGTGAGTCCTGTCTCTTTTTCTGCATCCCTTGACTTGTTCTCAGCTCCATGCTCTGGCATTTCCTCTTCCTGTTTGATAGTGGGCGTGGCCTCTAGTTCCCCATTACTCTTCTTGGTCTTGTTGCGCATCATATCCTCTTTGTGCTCCTCATTGTCACTGTTGCTGTCCTCCTCCTGGTCTGAAATGCTTCTTCTGGCTCGTTTGTTTTTGGGAGGACCTCCGTTCTCAAGAGACCTCCTGTCCCTGCGGTTTGGGGCCCTCCTGACCATGTTCCTTTCAGACGACCGAGACTTGCCACCTCTCTATTTGACAACAGACCAAAGAAAAGGTTCAGGAGACAAGAGTTTTGAAATAATGCTCATGGTAAAATGACTGAAAGAGGTAGAAGTATAAAAAAGTCTAGCGACAGTCACAGGTCACAGTGACCCGCTGCTGCTGCTGCTGCTGCTGCTGCTTGCCCACAGTGACTTCTCACCCAGAAACCACCCTTATTTGTGTTTCCTCATTTAATTTGAGTGTCGAGTTATACATGTGTGAGTACTGGCAGACTTGCATAAGTCTTCCATGGTTACCATCTTCTTTGCTCTCTTTTGAATAAAAACAATAGCATGTCACAGGGAAGTACGAGCAGTCAGTGTGGGGGGGCCAACACTGACCAAAGCAGAAATGGACAGATGACTGAATATTAGTGCTGTCAGCGTTAAATTTGGCGCTTGATTTAAATAATTTAATGCATTTAACATTGTTTTGTTTACCGCCGATGACGACGTGGTCACGTGTGCAGTCACACCGAGCCATCCTGGTTACAGGACAGTCTACGGCGCAAAGATGGCTAAGGAAGGACTTTTAGGCGGAAAGTTTAAAAAGTTATTTTAAAAAGTTACCCAACAAAACTAAAATGTGCAAAGCCATTATGTGTTGATTCTACATTCATTCCATGATTTTATAGAAATAACACTCACTTACTTCCAGTAATTTGCTGGACTTGTCGATACACACAGTATGTAATGTAGGTATACAAAATAGAATGAATATGAATAATTCCAATTACCTGGTTAATAAACGGCTTTACATGTATCCCCTTCACTGTCTGGATGACGCCATCATAGAACCTCACAGTGTAGGAAGCTGAGAGAGGAGAACAGACGTATGTTTGAAGCATTAGGCCTGGTTCACACTGGGTGCACTGTGTATGTCTCAGCATCCATATGTTTACAAATGAGAGCGATCACACCGCATGTTCCTGAGCTCAGGCGTCATGTTGATAATGATATTGACATTCTACCAACACGATTACATTAAACCAACTCCCCTTACTGTAGCTTTAAATATGTATTGAAATTACATATACATATATACATGCATACATATATACATACATACATACATACGTGTATATATATATATATATATATATATATATATATATATATATATATATATATATATATATATATATATATATATATATATATATATATATATACACATATATATATATACACATACATACATACATACACATACATCCAGTGTGAACCCAGCTTTACAGACCAGATATATGCTTTGACTATTCTTAGGGAAATAATAATCCATTTAGATACTTATATAATATATTTCACAATTCCAAATTTCAAATCTGCAACCTTATAATCATTACATTGAAATATTATGGAACCATACCGTTAACATTTAATTGAGAACATTAATATATTAATACACACATGTAAAAGGTTAGTTTATTACTCCTCACCATCTTTGTTGACTGAAATGACCTTAGCAGGGTAGAAACGGCAGTCAGACCAGCTGGCCAATACCTTGTCGTTCACATGGAAACCCTGGAGAGAAGACAGAGACCTTCAGTCGAGGACATACTAGAGGCATGTAGTCAAAATAACAGCAGATGTGCAGCCGTTTCACTGCCAACAATAGCTTGACTGTTGTTACATCCATATTAAAATAAGCATTTGCGTTTAAATTCCAGGGTCAATGACATGCAGAGAAAACTAGACAATGACAGTAGGTGTGAAAGTGAGAGTGGTGGTAGGGTCCTATGATTTCCGTGATGTGTAAAACACGGACGGAATCACAGAACTGAAAACACAAGCGATGAGCAGAAGAAGAGCAAGGAAAAAGAGCAGCTAACAGGAGTCTCTACAAAGCATGATTACAACTACAAGCCTGACAGCAGAATCAAGATTTTGTCCAGGATTTGTGTCCTCCTTTTTATCCCCTCTAGAAAAGCTAAAGAACCTACGGCTGTTTCTGGTGAAATCCTGCAAACAGGAAGGGGGTGTGGCCTGAAGATAAGCATAGCCTCCGACAGACTCATCAGTATCTAACCTACATTGTGTTGAAGAATCACCATAATATGCTTAAAAGCACTTAATGTTACAGACAAACTGACATTAAAATGTTTTGTATTTCAGAATTAAAGCACATGTTAAAATAGTGCAATGTTCTGTTGCATAATCAAGTTTAGTTTTATTACTTATCAGGTTGTTGGCATTTGATTTAATCACATTTTAAGACACCTTTTGTTGTTGGTAAAATAAGTGTTAAAGATGTAAAAAAAAAAAAAAAAAGCAGCCTCTTACAAACAGCAGATTTAGCATGGGATGCTATTCATTACATTACTTTACATAACATGCAGTCTTGCTTAAAATGACTGATGCTGGTAAACAATGATCCCATTTGCTAGAAAACACATCATTAGATGATTCATAACAACGTTTGTTTGTATGTTTGGTAGCTTACGGGTAGAGGAGCATCGTCATGCAGGCCCTGCCGTCTCAGCTGAATCCTCTCCACAGGTCTCAGGTAGGGACTCGTCCACTCAAACCATTCATCATAACGGTGGCTCCACTGGCGGTAATGGATTAGTACTTTTTCATCTTCGTAGTCAATCTTCTCTATGTTGGCAGCATACCTGCAGGACAACAGATCCAATACTGTGAATTAAGACAGAGAGAAAGGGTTCTTCTACAGGCTGAAGTTCACTAACATGACAACATTTTTCATATTTATACACAGAATCACCATTTGTGCTGTTCTGTTTCTGTAAGACAGAACTGCTCCATAATTATTAGGGCTGCACGATAAATCGTTAAAAAATAAAAGAAACTGCAATCTCCATTCACAACTACACGCGATCAACGATTCTTCTGCAATTTTATTTCATGTGCTGCGTCGCAAAAACACGATCCTATTTTCCTCTTCCAGCCTTGTCGCTGCATTCTCTCGTCTTTACTTCGCGTGATTCAGAGGAGGGAATGTTCCTCTGCAGCTGAGTTTACAAGCAACGGCGCCGAGTGAGTGCGGCACAGAACCGTGTGCTCAATCCGGCTCCATTCACAGCTCTGTCAGTGTACAGCACCGCAGCATTCTGCTGAATTGTGTTTTCCGGTACCGACAAAAATAGGAGACGTGCACATTTAAACGAACGAGTAAACGACCGACTGACGGAACAATGAAGGAGCCGGTACGCGATGCAGACAGATTGGTGGAAGAATTACTCATTGTTTGTACACACACCAATTAGTGACAGTCAATTTGTCCTCTGCATTTAAGCCATCCTTATTACACACAAGCCAAGGAACAGGAGCAGTGGGAAGCACTTATCTGCAGCCGGGGAGCAATGGGGGGATTGGGTGCCTTGCTCAGGGGCCCCTCAGCCCTTGGCCCGTCCCTGAAGTTGACACATTTGGCGTATTTCCACCGGCTCTACTCGCCTCGCCACGCCACAGCACAGTTTAAGTAGTGTTTCCACTAGCATAGTACCTGGCACCAGGTACTATATTTAGTATCTGCTCAGGCGAGGTTCCAAAAGCGTGCCGAGTAGGTAACTATGCGATGATTGGTCAGACTGTCGGCCACTGACTGGCCAGAGTGCTGTCACAGGAAGAGACGTCCCACACAGAAATCAAGCCGAACAGTGCCGAACTGTAGATCACTTAAAACTACTTAACAATCCTAAAAACGTGGGTTAATCTCCAACAACTACCAGGAGTCTGGTGTAAAGTCACAAGTCACTCGTTGGAGAGATACAACCTAAACCATGCCGTGCCGAGGCGAGGTGAGTAGAGCTGGTGGAAATATGCCAATTGACTAAAGTGGATATGTATCACTTCCGATGCTGCGATGGACAAGCATGAAGTGGAATCTCAGGGTTAGAATCCCAATAATGCACACTTGAGCTTCTCTCTCACACTCGACCACGAGGACACACACACACACACACACTCAACTGCACCTTTCTCTCGCTGGAGCACTCATCATGCTCATGCATAAAAAAAAAAAAAACTGTTGTATTCTGTGAAACTGTTGAAATTTTAAGAAAGACCCTGATATAAATGGACACACTGCCGTGGAGATGTCCATTGTTATAATGCTACAAGTGCCTGACACAGCTTGCACGCCGTGGAACGCCAAAAATATTTCCACACCGGTGAGTTCAGAGAAGCGGGTGGGGGTTCAAGTTTGGTCCATGCCATGGTTACTATTAGTTGGCAGCAGCTTGGGGTTAGAGGGAGGAGGCAACAATGGCTACAAGCATAACACTATTTTTATTCCCCTTCTCACACGCCTGAGATGGTGACGTCGTTTTGATCAATATTCAATTTACAATCAAGAACATGACAACCCTAACTGTTCAACTGAGGGAAGAATACTCCGCTGAGTTGCATTTTATTTTAACTTCATGCATCAAAAGTAGAGTATAAAAAAAATCTGCTGTGACTAGACCTGCAGTGTCCTGCTGACAAAGACCTGAGCGACAAATCATGCAAAAAGTTTGACTGCTTTGCTAGTTCAGTGTTCTCTTGTAAGTATTTCACTCCAGGACTATTCCACAAAATCTGCATCTATAAACAATTGTTAAAAGCAATTACAGTGCATTACAGTCAACAGGCAATAGAATGTTATTACTTTAGAATGACCAAAATATTTGCTTATGCAAAAATAAGACCATCCCTTTTAATGTTTACTATATAGAAACAAAAAAACTATTCAGGATGCGTAACATTTTCAGTTATTCATTATTAATGCAGGCCATGGGCTGAGTTACTGGCTACTTGAGAACACACTTAACCAGCTGTTGTTTACCATCAGAGGAGCAGTGGTGCAATAAAAGGTCTGAGTGGCGTTCGGCACTCTTCTTCATCACTTTGTGTTTGTTTGTTTGTTTATGTTTGATAACAGTCAGAAACAGCTAACCCAGGGCCCAGAGAGGAACGCACTGACGGGAGTGAACAGTAATGTGGATGGAGAGAAATGAGCAAAGGCCATGACTCACCAGTTTTTGAGGCTGTCTCTGGCCTCAAGCTGAGCTCCCACCTCAAATGTTATCCCTCTTCTGTTAGGGGGCGTCTTACTCATACTGCCCACATCAAGGCTGCTTTCCTGCATACACACACACATACACACACCCACACACACACACAAATGTTAACCGATGAACACCAATTAAAACTGCATCTATGTGACCTTGGGTACACATTGCATCTTGCCATGAATTTAACACAAATGACTATCAAGGACTTTGAGGCAGTCCTGCAGTCAGCTCTTACTCTCCCAGTTCATCACTTATAATTATTATTATTGTCAAGGCAGAGTTAATCACAGCTTTGCGCATAAACAGCAATTTGCAAAGCAATGGGTGTTAAATAGGAAAGCAAGCTACTCCCACTGTATGCTCACAGGCTGCCGGGTGTGAACTTAAGCACAATATAGATTACACATGTGCTAACATGGTGCAACCATGTCCGTCAAGGAACAGAGAAAACATTAAGGTGAGTCATGCCCCTCAGAATGGTGGTGAAATGTGTATCTAACATCAGATGTTCAGTGATCTAGGAACGACATCACAAAGGTTCCTGTGAGGGTCCCCAGCCATAAATAACAATGACAAATTTCTTTTATTTAAGCTTTTTTTTTATTCCCAATCAAGACACAATGAGAGAAGATACAAGGACAATCAAAATAAATAACTTCACCGTCTCTTACGGTCAGCTATCATGACACATAAGCATCTCCTTGTCAATATAGTCACAGTTTAATACAGGGCTGGGTAATATGGGAAAAACTCTTAATACTATATCCTTTTTTTATATATATATTTCGATATATACGTATGTGTGTATATATATATATATATATATATATATATATATATATATATATATATATATATATATACACATATACACACACACATATACACATGTTTGTGTGTGTGTTATAAATCGAATTCAAATAAATCAATATTTCTTATAAGCTTAAATGCAAGGCTTGGCAATATGGCTTATAAATAATATCTGGATATTTTAGGCTATATCCCGATATATGAGATATATGTATGTGGATATAAAGCTGCACAAAGGTTGTTTCTCTGGGCTCATGAAACGTTTTCTTTTGAGACAACACACTGTAAATACACTCAAATAAACTATGTTGAGTTTATGGTCTGTATTTAATGCTAACTAAGATTCCGTTATTACCTTTCATTTCAGATAAAAACCTGCTCTATTTCTGTGGCTTGTTGATGCTAAATGAAGGATATTATCAATATACAATATTTAATTTATAATGTGTGCAATAAAATAAATATGAGGATCATCAGCCTTTAAAACAATGGGACAACATACATCTACAGATTATAATATGAGTGTGTTGCCCAGTCCTGTTCTAATGAATCAAAGGTTTTGTGTGCACGAGGATTACAAAGAAAGCACAGGACACACAGAAGACGCAGCAGAGGCTTTTATCCCGAGTCACATGATACACGTTGTTCCCAGTGTGACTCGGTTCATCACGGTGCAGACATTAGCATTCAGTGTAAGCTACAGACCGGATATGTTCACACTCCTCGGCCCACGTGTTTTCACCAGCACTCACACAATAGAAGACAAGAAGCATCGCATTTTATCTCGTGTGTGTGTGTGGACACCGGGCATGACGTCAAACACGCTGTCTTATTCAAGAAAACACGACATTTAAACGAAATGTGGCTCTTTGTGTGGCCTTCAACGGAGCCGGAGACAGCGACACGGGCAAAGTTAGAACCCGGAGCTGCTTACGGTTCGTTTCACCGTCAGTCAGGAAACAGACAATGATTGTGTGTGTGTCACGGTGACGCTTTGATACGCGAATACTTTAACTGCATATGAACGTGTTAGTGGAATAAACGGTGAACACTGCACCACGCGCGCACACCCAGGTGCCCAGTGCTCACACATGTGATGAAATGTCGTCTCACAGAGACTACAGTGAGACCACGTGCGCGGTCGCGCGCGCCCCCCACCATCTTTCTTTGTCGTCTTTCGTAGTCCCATCGTTCCCACACACTTTATTGTCCGGTTTTTTATAAGCAGACGGTGTAGCGCGAAACAAACGACGAACACGTCAGCGTCACGCGCTGACATGATTGGTCAAAACACTTGGACGAGGGCGGGACGCTCGCGCGTGATTGGGCCACGCCTCTGTCACTCACAGAGCTCGTCGTGGCCTCGCGCTAGGCCTACTTTCACATACTTCACTCGCGGGGAGCGCGCGGCGTGGAAATGTACAGCTTCAAACTTCCTCAAGTACCAAAGCTCGGAGACATTTAACCCCCACACTGATAACGCCCACGCCCAGTGAGAGACACGCCACACATTACGCGTACACGACCGCGGAAAGTGGATACGGAACATATTGTGTCCTGCTTCGTCATGTTTGTTTTGAACTCAGAAAGCCGACATGCGGCATCCGCACCATCTCCGCTGCTGGTGCATCAGCAAACGGGCCTGATTCACGGCGTTAGCGGGGATTACAGACTCCTACGTGCGGATAGGAGAAATAAAGCGGGGTTCCTACCTGTTCTCCAGTCACAGTCTGTCCTCCTGCCCGTAAATATGTAATGTAATCCCTGAAGTGCGCAGGTACCACCGCCTCCGCCTGTCTCCTCCTGACCACGCAGTTGAATTTCTCCCTTTGCATTCACCACCGGCGCGGGCAGTGTGACGAAAGACTGCGCATGCGCGCACAGCGCCCGTCCTGGATTCTGATAACACTTTTATCTTTTCACAAATACCACAGTTTTATATAAACCACGTGCAATGTGCGACAATTAATGTAATAATGTATTATTATTATTATTATTATTATTATTATTATTATTATTAATAATAATAATAATAATAATAATAATGTAAATAATGAAAAATAAAAATGTAAGCATCCGTTTCTAAAGGTACACTTGTACAAACTCATGGATTTTGTAGGTTTATGATATATAACTATATAGAAATATATAGAAATATATGTATATACATACATACATATATATACATACATACCCAATTAATAAATGTATGAAAATGAACTACAAAATACAGCAGCCACACTATGTATCAATATAAACTGCTGTATTTTTGTATTTTCAAAATACAAAAAATTCTCAGATGATCAGATTAAGTTTTCATCACAGTACAGTTACAGCTGAAACTGTCATTGGTGTGTGCCAGTGTCATTATGATCTTCAGTGTAGAGAAGAACAGGGAGTCCAGGAAGTCATGGCCTGATCCATGATCTGGTCCATGATCTGGTCCATCATCAGTGTGTCTGGGATTAGATGGAGAGACAGAGGGATTAAAGCCAGACTACATCCACAGAGGATCTGTGGTTACTTCTAAAAGAATTGACGCTAGTTTGAAGGCACAAACCAAATGTTGATGTGATTTAGTTGTTTTTATGTGTGTGATCATTGTCATTCGGATTAGAACGATATATATGAACAAACTGATACAACACACAGCAGATACTGTATTTTCAGGATGAAACAGTAGAACAAACACAGGTTTTTAGCAGCAACATGAATCAGGTTGCACAGAGTCAGGCTCGTGACACTGTTCACCTGTCACAGCTGTTTCTGAAAGATCTGAAAGATTTATTGTGTTAAAGCTGCATACATGTTTCCCTCTGTTTTCTGCAGGTGGATCATTATACTGCACGCTCTTTGTTGTGTCAAACACGAAGAAAAACTGAATACAATCATTTGCAAATCATTCTCCACCTAAATTCAATTGAATAACTACAAAGACAAGATTGTTAATATTCAAACTGTTTGTTTAAGTCCTGGCATACAGCAGCAGGTAAAACCTCCGCATACATTTGAGAAAACAAACAACATCGAAGGGAATTAGTGAGACTTAAACACAACATTAACCCACAATGTAGGCAGACACTAGAGCCCACTTACTCAGGAATAAACCTGTTTCTCTTAGTAACCGTGCAGCGAGATATTCTATGTTATAAACCTCTTTAACCCTCTCCCTCCACAGTGATATTGTAGCCAGGAGACCTTCATACAGTATATGTTGTTATCGTTCTCTATGACATCTGGTTTTAAGATAAGATGCTTCTGAAGGATGTTGTAAATTTAAACAATCCCTAATCTCTCTTTTTAGCCATTATTGTATAATTTCTGGCCAATCCCTGAAGAATGTGTGTGTGGTCTCCCACTGAACCACAGCCCCTCCAACACTGACAGGAAATCAGTGTGTGTGTGTGTGGGGTGGTTTTTTGTTTGCAAAAAAACAATAAAGTTTATCAGCTTGAACATTAAATGTCTTGTCTTTGGAGTGTATTCAATTGAATATACATCATACAATCATTTTATTCATGTTTTACACAATGTCACATCGTCATTGGAACTGGAGTTTGTAGCATTGTTAAAATTTATTTATTTATTTGAATATGGTTCTAGGTTGTTCCCCAGTGACGGAAGAAGCTGTTCCTCACTCTGCTTGTGCTGGTTACAGAGTACTGTAGCGCCGACCAGTGGACAAAAGTGGAACAGCACTGATATAAAAGGGACGGTTCAATGTTTGTCTGTTTTTTTTTTTTATCATGTGTGGATGTAAGAGTTGTTGATTTTGTGAAATATGTAACATATTATGTCTCACACAAATACAGTATAATATATTTGAGATGGATTGATTGACTTTTTTTTATGATTGTTGTGTCATACATGGAGGATAAGACACCATTATTTAAACAAACAGAGCAGGAAGCCAGAGCGGAACACAAATCACAGACAACACTGAGCAAATAAACCTTCCTGGCATTTTCTCCCAGGCTTTAGAATCAAAGGTCGCCAATTTGTAAACCTGATCATTTGCACAATCGGATTTTTACATCGGCTGACTTCAAGGCCGAGGGGAAGGATTTTAACAACATATCTTTTTGCCATTTTTGTCAAATTTAAGCAGTAACTTACTTATTTTTTTACGCTGCATATTAAGTTATTGTTGTAAATCTATTGTAAATCCACATCCTCTATAATAGCTTCAATCTCTTAAATCCATGGAGAATTGTGAGATTTACTTACTATAAATAATTTTATTTATGCTCCATTTTGTATAGAATATGTGATAAAGGTTATTGATAACTTAACCTAAGGCTCTTACTGTATATACAGTATACATTGTTTATGTATATATATATATATACATATATATATACATATATATAAACATACGTATTAATAGTATTAATATACTATTAATACAGTAGATATATATATATTAATAGTATATACGCAACTTTTTGGTGTGTGTTGTATCCAATTATGCACAACTGGAACCTGAACTTCTTGAAGGAAAATCCCCAAAGGGGATGAATAAAATTTCATTTGAGTCTGTATTGTATTGTATTTATTATTATCAATACATGTATTATCAATAGTTGCACAGTCAGTGTCGACTGTATGGAAACAAACAGTCTTTTACTGACGGTAAGAATCCTAAAGAAAACACACGCACACAAATCTGATCTACAATTGGACAAATGTTTATTCACGGACTGCCAATTCCAGATTTTCACAAGAACATAGGCGGACACACACGCACGCACATCTTTACTGTACACACATGTCACACACAACGGTCGTCTGAATCATTCCTGTGTTGAAAAGGCAGGCGCTTACAGCAGATCAATCAACAGTTAATTAGAAAAATCTTTTTTTTATTGCTTTTTTTTTTTATGGCAACGTTCATCTTCACCCTTGACCTGGATCACTAGGATACACCTACAGAGAGTTAATACTATTTACACACTTGATTTATTTACATGAACTAAGCCTGAGAGGAGACACAAAGAGCTTAACAATCGACATACTCGTAGTGTTTGACACTTAAATAATACTCTGTGTCTGTGTGTGTGAGGGAGGCCGTGCACACCAGTGACTACGGTTCATACAGACCATAAACACATGAGAACACAACTCCAAGTCAGACTCCTTTAAAACAGATACGAGAGAAAGAGGATTTTCAATGAATAACCAGCCGACCACATCACTGTGACATCACTCTGGTCTCATAACATCAAAGCACTCCGAGTAGATTAGTTTAGACAAATCTGCAACATCCATCACACAGAGCTTCACACACACACACACACACACACACACACACACACATATTCTTAGTTTGTGCTTTGAAAAGAAGACTCTCGTGTACTCTTCTCAAAACAGCACAGGCAAGCTTATTAATAATAAGACACTGTTTACACGGACTTCTCATCATTTTCATATTTTCTCCTTTCTGTACATGATAAAATAAAAACCATGTCTTTTGTTCACGTCCTGACAGTCTCACACAAACACACAATGATGACGTCAGTACTGTAAGACTCCCTCACTGTAGTGTTTCAGTGAGATCTGCCGTCATATGCAGCTTTGACAAAGCGCTCTTTAAAGAAAGCCATTTAAAGCGGTCACTGTGTTGCATAGTTCGAAAAAACAAAAACACACTTAGACCTGTAGACCTTATTTTTGAAAGCAGAAGTAACTAAGGGTCCAACTTTGAGCAAGTTTGCCTTCTTGTGAATGTCACGCAAACACTCCTACACCGAAACAAAGACTTTTAACACCAACATGATATTGTGATGACGCATGCAGAAACCTTGGCCAGCACGCACCTGTCTATTCCCGCTTAGAGTCTGTCCAAGATCAGTTTGGAACGCCAATAAAACGCTTCCAACAAGATGTGAGCACACGGTGGAACAGCACCTAATAAATGCTGGTGAAAAGTCTCTTTGGGCAAAAGTGAAACAGCGCAGATTATCACTCGCATGTTGTACTCGTCATAACGACCATCACATGGATGTGGGGATAAAGCAGCGCGCAGAGGAACGATCCAGGCTGCGTTGGAGACGGAGAAGCCTGCTGTGTGTCTGTCTGACACGTTCCATGAGATCCTCCGAAATATTTTCATCGATTCTTAATTGGTTTAGTCTTTGAAGCATGAATATTCATCTATATAATTGCAATAACTTGACTTTAGTGAGGTAAGTACACACAGTCCCAGCCATAACAACAACATTAGGTTTAAAGAAAACAATGGTATAGAATTGGCAGAATCATTGCGTCCCCTCGGCTCCACATCTGTGTGATTTCACAGAGTCGAGGACAACATGAGGAAGTTGTGAAGATATTCTTTGTAATTATTCTGTGCTGTTGCTCGGCACAGAATAACGGTTGAAAAGAACAAACACAGAGACAGAGACGCACGCTTCAGTGGCTTCTTCAACGTTTACATCCACGTTCTTATTTGCAGCTGATGATGAAAACATTCCTGTTCCATTAAAGCTTTCACTTAAACCAGCTGCTGGAAGATCAAGCCCTGGACCGCACACAACGACACCCGCGTGTTCTAGACGTGATGTTACCCGCCAAAGCTCGTGGCCGGACACATTCCAAACAGGAAGATAAAAATATGGTCTATAAGTCGGCGTGTTTTGAGAGTGGTCAGTGGTCCAAAGTTTCCAGTGTCATGTGAACAGAGACAGTGTCGATGCATGATGGTAAAATCGTTTTACAGTGACTACACCACGCCTTCAATGAAGCTGGTGTCCAGGTGGACGATGAGCATCCTCAGGAAGGACATCTCCTTGCGCGTGTTCTCGAAGATGACGCGAGGATCCTCGGACTGACACCGCAGGCAGTTGGGCGCCATGACCATGGCCAAGTTGTTCACGTCCATTTTGGTGACAGCCACGTTGGACGGCTGAGCAAAGACCTAAAGTGAATCGAGATGAAGCGAGAGAAGCAGCGGTGGGTCAGTGACGAGTGTACGGTCATGTATCAGTATTGTTTTCATTTTCTCATCACGTCATGAAGTTTAAAGCTGCACTGTGTAACTTTTGCTGACGCACATGCTGTCACATTCTGTTCAGCATGTTAGTATTATTTTACCTGCAGGAAGTGGATGAAGTAGCACAGCACCAGCCTGCTGAGCTCAGGCAGAGACTGCACCACAGCGATGGCTGCCGCTGGGTCATCACAGTTACTGATGCACTGCTTGTAGAAGTTCATGGGGATGAGCGGCTCCTCCAGCTCTCGATACCAGAGCTTCATCAGAGACGCTGAACAACAACAACAACAGCACACTGTTTCAGTGTACATGTTCCAAGCCGCACAGAAACATGAAGGCCACAAAAAACATGTTCTCTCCTCACCAGGAACGTTGGGGTCAGAGAGATTCTCTGGGATCCTCCACTGATCAACTTGAAGCTTCAGTGCATTCACTTCATCAATGTCTCCAGGCACCCTGAGGACAAAATACAAGCTGTCAGTTACACACACACACACACACACTCTTCACTTCTCTTGTGCACTGTCCATTGCTCTGGATGCTTGACCTCAGGTATTTAAAGTCATTCATTCTCCACTGCAAATCCATTGCGTGTACATGCACAGCCAGTAGGCTTCCAATGTGATTTGGTTGCTGGAACGTGCTCAGCTCGTTGTTTGCAGTACAAACTAAAACCAGGGGAGGCATAAAGTCCCAGTGTTCTTCAGGCAGATCCGTGTACAGCAGCTTTGACGAGAAGAGTTTTCTAAACAAGATGCAGCACAATTCAATTTGCTGGAGAAAAGCTTCCCCCCACACACACACACAGTGTGCAGGGACATGCTTGTAAGCTCAGGCACGGATGTAAACACATATCACCAAGTATTAAATTAACTCTGAGTGAAGCAGGTCTGTGTTTGGTGTGCTGTCTCCTCTGTGTATTGTACACAAGGAGAGCTTACTGTGAAATTAAGGGGTGCAGGAGACCACACACACACACGTTTATATACACTGCATACACACACATACACACACACACACGTAATTCATTATATCCCCTTCTAATTTCATATACTCCCCGTCTCTCACACAGTTCAAGCCAAGGCATGTACTTGGCAGAGTCGGGGCGGTGTTACCTGAAGATGCCCTCTGCCTGAGCTCCGCCCAGAGCCAGGACGTACTGAGAGAGCTGAACCTGCACCCAGGGCAATTTCCTGTCCGGGAAAAGCTCGCTCTGCCGCTCCATCACCTCCTCCAGAGAACTGCCGAACAGGGAGGGGGTGATGATGGCCCGCCGACTGTGGTCGATCTCCTCCAGCGTGGGTTTGCGCAGACCCTGGAGGGGGAAGAGTTTCGGAGAGGTGGAGATTTACCACCTGGGCACGTCAGAGGTTCTAAGACACTAAACAGGACTGTGTGAGCAGCTGTCTGTGACTGTGTCAGTGAGCCTGTAATTATGTCTCTCTGTGATACTATCTACCATGACTCAGATGTGAGTTAAGTTTCACAGAAACACGTCCTATTTTTTATGATGTGGAAGTGAAATTTGAATGAAGCTGAAAAGGATTGGATGACGTACTGACACAAGTGCCTGTTTTCCATCGCTCAAAACCAGGTTTGAACAAGATCTTGCTGTCAATGTTAACCCGCGTTCAATTATTCTATCGGGTTAATCTCGGCTGTATTAATAGCACTAAAATAATTTAACGCGGTTAATGCAAGTTTGTTTACTTCTGACACGAAAGCCGGAAATCATCCACGCGAAACAGTCACGTGCCTGCAGTCAGTCAGCGAGGAAAGACTGATGTAGTAGCCGACTATAGTAGTGCACTACAACGCAGGGCATTGTGGGTAACCACAACCAAAACATAAGTGCGTGTAGAACGATAGCCGGGAGAAATGTTGCAGCGTATCTGTGTCGCACGTTCACATAAAACCATAGAAACAGAAGTTGTCCTGCATTAAAACGACAGATGACATTGTTGTCTCGTCTTCTCCTTCTGTAACTGTTGACGCAGCGCCGCCTCAGGCGAGGAGGGGAACGCGTTATTCAAAAGGTTTGTTTCGTTTCACTAAAGCGCGGAAGTGTGAAAGCTGAATGTTGCAACCCCCAATCGTATCGTCGAGTCTAGCGGAGACGATTAGGTGTGAAACGACCTACGTGGCAAACTAACCACTCTCGGCACTGATCTGTGGTATGCTGGCAGCTGCCCCGAGACTTCCGTTTGGACAGCTGTCACTCCTGCCCTGCGTTGCTGACTCTCTCACTATTTCACGACAGATGTGAATGTGTGAGTTTCTAAGGACGTTCTCGGGTGGATTCTTTTGTTGTGATGTTAACACGTGTGCTTACAGGATGGCAGTCATCTACGGTGAGCCTTCATTTTAAGATGACCTGGTTGGCACTTGAGTCTCTTTGAAATCACATAGTTCTATGTGTAGTTCTGATTAAGTGGGTTGATTAAATACTGTATTATATTGTGCACCACTTGCTATACACAACACAAGAAACACACACACACACTAGTAGTAATCCCTGCATCGTTTCCAGCACAATGCTATGATGTGGCTGCATGTAATAGCTATGGATATCTGAAGCAAACCCTACTTTATACAACCTGCAACAGCGCTGAATCATTTTTATCAATTGACACCATGCACAGTCACTTCCTGTTTTTAAATGAGCCGACTATTTAAGGTCAGCTGTCAGTCAAAGATGCCGTGTCAGTGTCTGCAGAGGTTAAGAGTGTTTAAATTCTAGAATTTAGTGGAGGCTATCACAGAGAGAAGCTGAGACTTTAATGCCCCTTTCATTCTAGGCCATGTTGAATCTCTCAGGGCTAACTACTAAAACAACGACAATGTCAATTGAAAATGTCATTTTCAAAAATTTTCTATCAATATTGGACTAGAAAGTCCATGTTTTCCCCTTACGAAGCTCTCTTATATTTAAGCAGAGCTCTGTGTCTATAGTCCACTAAATGTAAAAGATATAAAATATGACAAAAAAAAATTCACTGTTCACGGTGTCGTTTTCTTATTCTTCCTGCCACTGAATTTGTGATGTCACAGGTTACAGACATAAGGAAAAACACCACACAGCAGAAATAGGCTTTAGACAGTGCTGCCTGAGCTATGTGCGCCCCCTGCTGGCCCCCTGAACCAGCACAATGCTGCGGTTACACCAGACGCTTAATGGTTTTATGTCATTCACTAATAGAGACCTGGGATATATTCATTTATTTATCCGTTTATTTCCTATGCACTGCACTGATAAGATATCGCTTACATGTATCTCATGCATGAATGTCGCTGTACCTTGCTAATTGTCCAATGTTTTGCTGAGTGTTTTATTCTTGTTTGTAGCTCAAAATAAACCCTAAACTATTACTAATTTTCATTCTCCTAACTCACCTTTTTACCACCAGTGATAGCCACCTTCTGCAGTTTGCGATGGCAGAACTTGGAGTATGTGCTGACAGGGAGGCCTGGAAGAAGAAGAAGACACAAGAGGCCGATTTAGGACCGAGGAACAATGAAACAGGATACACACTCTTTTTTAAACCACAAGTAAAACCCTTAAGCATCAGGCATTACTGAACATGCATCATAAATTATTAAAATGCTTTCCCACAAACGAGACAAGAGGGTTTTTCTCCCCCCCACAGATGTCAAACAGAGTATAAGAGATGGGGCAGTGGTTATTGGAGAGACATGTTGACGGTGTGATTCTGGCATATTAGGATTAGAAACAAGCCTGACTTAAGTGCTAGGCAGAGGCACGATTTACTGCTGTTGAGCAGCAGCTTTAAAGACAGGATCCGGCCAACAGGTGATTCATTGCTATACACAGACACAAAGGTCTCCACAGAAAATGAGAAACACACAGATTGTCTGCTGTTGTCGGGCCAAGATCTATTTCAGACATGAACTGCATTCAAAAAGGGGCAGGGAGTACTTTAACAGACAAAAAAAGTCCCTAGAAATATTCTGCACTTCTTCGTGTCTAACTGAAAGCAAACAGAGGACCTTGACTTCTTACTTTTACTGTTGTGTGTGTGTGTGTGTGTGTGTGTGTGTGTGCTCATAAAAAAGAAATTCAGGCCCGACATACATATATATGTATGTATATATATGTATATATATATATATATGTATATATATATATATATACACATATATGTACATATATACACATATATATATGTATATATGTACATATATACATGTATATGTATATATATACATACATATATATATACACATACATACATATATACGTATATATATACACACACATATACATATATGTATATATATACATATATAGATGTATACATATATATGTATATATACATATATCTATATATATACACACACACATATATGTATATGTCTATATACATATATGTATACGTATATATATATATACATATATATGTATACCTATATATACATATATATGTATACGTATATATACACATATATACATACACATACGTATATATATATATATACACATATGTATATATATATATACATATATTCATATATACATAAATGTATATACAGTATATTTACACAATCAGAAAAGAAGACGTAGAGTGTGCACATATGGCATGTGTGACATGAATAAAGATCTATTTCAAACAAATACACATCACAACGTATACAATCACAGAAACAGAGACAACATGAAGAGGACCAGCTGACTAAGCAAATAAAATAAGTCATCATAAAGCAAACAGAACACAAGAAGAGGAAGATGACGATGAGGGAAATAAGCGACAGCAAATACAAGTGCAAGAGAGAGGCGGGACTACGACATCATCGTTTTCACCAACGCAGCATATTGGTGGTTTTCACAGAAATGCTAACGGGGCATTTTAAGATTTTCAAAACGTCTCGTGTTGCTGTTCTGATTCCCACAATGTCTGCTGTGTTAGGCACCTGAACCAGAGCCAGATGGATGACACACAACAATTACTTTCCCAACATTTCCTCAACAGTCAAAGCCTCTAGATTTATAGTAAACAGGTGACTCCTATTCATGCTCTAATAATATAACTATAATTATATTATTAGAGAAATGATACCATTATTCGCCCTTGAGATGAGTAATCTTTGTTTCCGCAGCACACAGGGACTAACTTACAGAGAGTAAAACAGGTGTGAACACGACTGCTGGTATATTTACATCTGGTTTGTCATTAAAACGACCAGGAAACCAAAGCCCGAGACACACGCCAGTGAATTAGGAACTTGAGTGCATTTTATCAGGCAAAAAGTAGTGGTACTGGTTCAGTTTTTATAACGTGGGGTTGTACAATGCGGTCAAGCTAGAGAAATGTAGACATGGAGTTCTCTCAACAAAAGGAACAACTGATTTCAAATTCTCTGGCTCTCCATTTACTCCTGCTTTACATCCAAAATGCTTTCATTTTACTGTCCGTCATCATGTCGCTGGATCAAGCCCTTTTTCCGTTGGGATTTTCATTTCAAAATAAAACTCCTAGCAATAAAAATGTAGGATAAGAATCTGAAAATCTCAGTGAGAACGCGGCTGTTACACCCACCGAGTAAACAGCAGCTTTCATTCTGCTGTTTCGTCTATGAGACCCTTTCTTCTTTTAGAGGTTTTGATCATGACTCCTCTGCTAAAGAGCTTTGCAGTGAGTCAGAGAAGTAGAACAGGATTTCTCTGTGACCTCTTGATGCGTTGGGAGGTTTTCCAGCATACAGCAGCACGGCTGAGTCACTCGTGGACAATGTGTAAGGCAGCTGCTGTGGTGTCTACTGTGAGTCAGTTTGGGTTCCTCTCCGGTGACTTTATCATCATCATCATCATCAGAGCTGGCCATGTGGTCTGCTCTAATGAAGGCACGTGCTAATGACTCGGTATCGTCTTAAATGCTTGTTTGACAGGCGAGTCGCCGGAGTGACCGCTAAGATGATTCACAGTGTGGTCCATTGTTCGGCTGCAGAACTTTCTGAAATTCTCAGCCCACTGATTTTTTTTTCCAGCTCGACTTTCTGTAAAATTCATTCATTGTATCTGCAGACATCAGCAAATACTCATCTGACAAACTGCACAGGGCCAAAGTTTCCATCCCACTCACAGTGGTCACTCTACAGGGAACAATACGTCTGATTTGTAATGGCTTCCTATGCTTACAGGCTCGACGCAGCCTTTGAACTGAGTAGAAAAACATGTTTGAGACCCCCCCGCCATTCCACCACCCCCCCACCTCCTCATGCTCTGTCAAACAGATACGCTTGTACAAATGGAATTAAATGGACTACATGTTGCTGGAGGATATTTTGGACTAAAGAACAAATATATTGTATATGGACAAAAAAATAAATTTACCCTCTTCCTCATCTGAGTTCTGTTTTCGCTTCTTTCGTGACTTTGAATTTTTCTTTAGCTTTAGTTCCTGTTGCTCCAGTATGAACTCAGTCACTATAAAACAGAAGATAGCAAAGGTCAATTTTCTGATGGTCGCTTAGATAAACACAAAAACAACACTGTGCTCACACTGACTCATAGAAAAGGAAAGAATAAACTAGTCATTTATGAGGTTCAGACAACACAGGGAGGTAACAGAGGAAAGAAAGGTGACCCACCCTGTTGCTCAGTCTGAGACTCACATTTCTTGTCGCAGGTGGGCTCCGTGTGTCTCTGGATGTAGCCGTCCAGGTAGCAGCGGAACTTTGGCGAGGGGGCAAAGAAGGCCAAGCTTACGGCCATCAGCTCCCAGCCCGCTGCCAGGCTTCTGGGGCTGGCATTACCTGTGGTCTGCCTTACCAGCTGCACGTACAGCTCGTCCCGCAGCCCGGGCATGTCCCAACACTTGGTGACAATGAGCAGGGCGCAGTGGCGGCGGTCCAAGCGCGCGGGCCTGTCTCCCATGTAGGCCTGTACCAGCTTAAACATCTCGCAGGCCTCCTTCCTGACAGCTCGGTCACTGGTGACCAGCATGGGCTTCTTGATGGACCCGCGGTTCCAGGACAGCATGTTGGCGATGGAGACGCGGCGGCGGAACAGACCTTGCGTATGCATGTTGAGGTGCTTGCTGGCCCAATCCTCCATGCCCATGTCAGGCGGTGGGGGCTGCCGCAGGGTGCTGTATGAGAGTGGGAAGGACGATCCTCCTGCCCTCCCTACTGCCCCATCACCTCCATCTCTGCTGTCATTATTGGCAGGACGGTAGGGGCCAAGGGATGCTGTCCGACCGTCCACCATGCCTTTCTTTCGGTTCTCCAATTGGGCCTGCAACTCTAAGGTGCCTGTCTGCAGGGGGAAAAAAGTGGTGGACATGAGTTAGAGAAGAAGAGTTAGTAGAGGGGGAAAAGGGGGGGGTAGAAAACAGAGGAGTGCAGCAAACATAGCAACTGTGAGTCTATGTGGAGATTCCTTCCTCTACAGGAGGAGGAAGGCAGCTCTGCAATGCTGGAGCTCAGGGCGAAATCATTGCAGGATCATTAATTTCCTAATGCCAGAAAGGAATTGTACGAACAAAAATCTCCCCAACTCCTCATGAACCCTGGACTCAGCAGCAGGTGAGCAGACAATTGTACAGCAACCCTGAGCCTGCACCTCCCATCTCCTATACAAAACCAAAGTTTCATTATAGAAGACGCCCGCATGATCCCAGCTGTGGAGTTTATGACCATAAGGAGCACCAGAGCTCCCTTACTACAGAAAAACCCTGGCCAGGAACAACACTAAACCCAAGCCAGAATCAAAGCTCATATTTAATAATGGAGCAAAACCACAGTGACGTCTTAAAGCATCTTTTCAACTAGACCCTGATGTAAGGTGTAGCTGTGGTAGTGCCAGACAAGCTGAACTTTAGATTTCATTTTTTTTTTTTTTTTGGCAGAGCTGAGGTTTGGTTTTGGCCAAAAGTCCAAACAGTTGCGCTGAGGCTGAGTTAATGTTTGGGTGGGTGACACAGAGGTCAGTAGCAGAAGAACAACAGACAGTATATTTTCACTGAGAAATGAGACATTTACCAGCACATGCTGTTGTTTTAGTTGGTTCAAAAGGTCTTTGAGAACATTTCTGGATTTTAAATTATCCAGATAACTTTGGGTTTAAACCAAGGCTTTCAAGTCACCAATGCTGGTTCACTTCTTATTGAGGTAAATTGGTAACTGGGTGCTGTGCTGTGCTCTATTCTGGGTAGGTAAAAACTTGCCAACAGGTCAACTACTGACCAATCAGAGTACTGCACCAGAATCCTTAACAATCTTTCTGGTGGATGCCAACTATACTATACTATACTATACTATTAAAATAAAAGAATACTTTTTGGTCTGGAACTTTGGAAAGATCAATGGTAGCTGTGTGAATGACGGCAGTGTCTGAAGAATTACACCATAGATGTGAGTGTGAGAGTGAATGTTTGTATGTCTCTGTGATGGACGGGTGAACTGTCCAGGGTGTGACCCCACCTATCGCCCTATGTCAGCTGAGATTGGCACAGCTCCCCCTGCGACCCTCATGCGGAGGATAAAGCGGTAGAAGACGGACAACATGATTGATACGAAGGTAAATTGTCTGTATTTATATGATATTTTCCTAGCCCTGAACGTCCTCATGTCATGACAGTTTTCTCGCAGCTTTCCTCTTCATGTAACCATTGTATTTTTGTGATATTTTACGTCTCTATGGTTTTGCTTGGCTGATTGTATTTTCGTTTTTTTCCTTGTAACTATCAACCTGCCAAGATGGAAATTAGCCTCAGGCTACAACCTGGCATATGAGCATTCATTGTCCCTTTCCTTAAATAAATAGAATCTATTGTATATACACAGCACTTTTGCTATCATGTTATTCCCATCAATTTACAAACTGACAGCACAGGCAGCAGGAACAATTTGGCTGACTCCCATTTATAAAGCTGATATTTAAAGACAAGTGAGCAATTTTTATGTTTTAATGTCTTCAAAGTGGTCTTAAAACAGAGACTCTAATAAACAGAGGGAGAATGTATCAACTAACTAAATAAATACATGAGGAATAATTCATATCATCAATTTTATTTGAACAATTAATTCGATTCCCAACAGAATTCCTGACAGTGTTGACGCTCTGACTTATAATCAGTCATAAGTCAAATCTTACGAATTGTCCACACACTGATCAATATTTCACACATGAACTCTTTTGTGTTTATCATCAGACAGAAGGAGAAAAACACTTATTCAGTCATCAACTTCATAGCATTTAAATAAAAACTCATCCTCCCCGTTTTATATTTCACTTCAATCACACCTGTCTTTATTCATGGTTCCGATAATGTAGTTTAAATTTAGAGACTGTGCCTCTTCCACATAAACATACTCTGGATAAGCATTATTGCACATGTTAACTGGATAAGTAAACCCAGGGTTGAATTAAGTACGTATTAACAAGCTACATAGTACCATTTATTCAGATATCTGATGCTAGGTTAAGTCCAACCAGAACCAAAACTGAAACCAAATCCTGGATTTGTTGAACTTGCTTTGTAGTACAGGCCACAGGTTTGAATAACCTTTCAGGACAGACTTCAGGGGGCTCACATACTCAGTGCTCCTTGGCTCTTATTTAACATGGTAGCTCCACAGTGGTACAGAGAAACCCAAGCAGCAGCCTGCCTCTCCCTGTTCTCCTCCTCTCCACTGCCAAGCCTGCACCATATGGACCACAGTGGCTCTCCTTCCTGACCAAGGGAAGCCATGTCCTGAATCTTTCTGGCCTGGCACGAGCCTCGGATGCCCGAGCACAGAGCTGGCACGAGACTATATGACACCTGCAGCGTAGGGCAGATGGACTACGGTAAAAGGACGACAGGTAATGCTGGGACTGTGGTCATTATACCAGCCTGCCTGCTGCCTAATGTCCTGTGTATGTTAAGGCATTCAAGCTTGGAATGTGTTCTTTTAAACAAAACAGATTAAGCTCACTCTTTTCATCCCAGAGCTCCCTGGTGAATCAGATTTTCATTATTATAAGCTACTGAGGTGCCGTGGAACTGTTTTTAGAAAACAACAACAACAACTCTAATGTATGGAGGTACAGGGTGTAATTCAATGAGGGATTTGGAGATTAGGAGTAGCAGAAGTTGGAATTGGCTCCACATGCTGCTTATATAACTGTATTCACAAGACAAATGGTGCGTGCTTTCATCTGCCACCGTGTGCATTTTTTGAAGAACCCTTGGAGTCCATGGTCCATCCACATGTCCTCTCTGCAAAGTCAACATATAACCAAATCTACCCCCTATACTATAGTTATATTTTGTTAGTGATGTACACAACACTATCCATCTGCTACCAACAAGCATATATTGGAGTTAGGGCTGCATAGATTATTGAAAAACATCTCCAATCTCCTGTCACACATAGCTATTTAGTTTTTGAATGACAAATAATTCTGCCACATTGAAATTAGAGAAATCAGCTGCATCAAAACAAGTGCTAACAATCAGCAAGACAGAGCTGGTGAGAGCATAGATGAGTGAGAGAAAATCTGTGTTAAAAGAGGCACCTCTCTCTCTCTCTCTCTCTCTCTCACACACACACACACACACACACACACACACACACACACACACACACACACACACACACACACACACACACACACACACACACACACACACACACACACACACACACACACACACACACACACACACACACACACACACACACACACACACACACACACACACACACACACACACACACACACACACAAAGGGGGTGGGGTTACCTGGGAGGGTGGTCCTGGGGTGTCTGGTGAGGAAAGACTGGCCTGACTGTTCACACTCATCTCCAGGGTGTCCACCTTTTCATATGTTCTTTTCTGCCTCCCTGGTATCTCAAGGAGGGTCAGGGCAGGGTTGCCCTGTGACTGGGGACCCACAGCAAGGTCCTCTCTTGATGCACACCTGCCTGCTGACCCTACTCCTCCATACCACCTGAGTGAGTCAGCAGGGGAGCGTGTTCGAGGTATGATGCCCCTCTCTGCCATCTCTGGATCCATCCCTGCCCTGACCTCCCTCATGGTGTTGGAGCGACTCACCACTTCCCTCATCTCAGCCATGAGTCTTTCGTTGAGGGCACATAGTTCCCCACTGCTACCTACTGACCCTGGCCTGCCTCCTGCACCACCAGCTCCCACTCTCCTCCTGCTCTTTCTCCTCAAACTTGGGGAGGGGCCAGTGGAGTAACCAGAATCCTGATAGTTTGCTGTGGCCTGTGGGGTTGAGGATAGGAAGTCCTGCGAGGCCTGGCTGCTCTGCCTACTGTGTCGTGCCTCCATGGCACGCTGCACTGTGGCCTCCAGGACTCGCCAGTTCTGTTTTTTGTCCAGTGTATTTGGGCCTGGGGTCCCTGGCTCCCTGTCCCTCAAGTGACCTCGAGCCTGGGGCAAAGATGGGGCCTGAGGCTGAGGATGTGGTTGAGTTACAACAGGATCCTGTCTAGATGTAGGGGAAGGGGTACGTGTGGGTACAGGAGAGTTGGATACAAGACCCTGTTTGGGGTCGACATTCACCATGTGCTTAATACACTCCAGACCTGCTGGGCTGTAGTCAGAGGAAGGATTCCTCCTGTGCCTGGAGCCTGAGTGGGAGGAACCAGGGTGCTGGAGTTGTCTGGGCTTCTGGAGGCTATGGGTTGGGGTCATGCGAGACAGAGGTTCTCCATTGTACAGGTGTGCTCCTTCTACCTCCATGTCTATTGGAGGTTCGTCATATATGGGACAGTCTCTGACTGGCTCATCATAGATTGGAGCAGAGGAACCATACTGTGGAGAAATGGGTCGTGGTGTGCTGGTCTGTGACCTGTGAAGGAGGGGACTGGGGTGGCTGCTTTCTGTCACCAAACAGAAACTGCCATTGCTAACTTTTCGCAAATGATGGGCTTGACGTGTGTCAGCTGCCATTTTGCCAGAGGGAGCAGTTTTATATCCCTGGGCGGAGCCTAATTGTCCACCTTGGGCCTTGTTGCTGAAGGTGTTTGCTTTGCCTTGAACGCTGTGCTGGAGGTTCGGCTGCTGCAAGGGTGGGCTGGGTTGGCTACGACTCATGCTGTTCACCTTCACCAACATGGCTGCCTTTGAACCAGGTATAGGCTGCCATCTTTGAGAAGAATTCCTGAAAGACACAACATTATTTTGACATGAGTTCAAAGACAGAAAGTAAATGTTCAGTCTCAGTAAGTCAATAGACACTGCCATAAACGCATACTCATCTAATTCAATCGCAGACATAAAGCCTTTCATAATAGTTAATCTATTTAAGAAAACCCAAGGCTGACAGGCTGAGAAAATCAACATTTCACTGACCTCCAGACTTTACTCCATTTTTAGTCTGGCAGTCAGAACAGCCTTGAGAGGAAAAACTCCAAAGTGTGTTGTGTAAACCTGAGGTCTAATAATACTCTGATTTAACACAACACAACACATCACTCGATCGCTTCCTAAACATGAGTGACTATGGCTCTGGGTGATATACTGTACATACACTGAACCAGCAGGCTACATGAAAAGAGACTGTGAAAGTGAGAGAAGTCAGAATTACAGTAGTTCAGAGCTGAGAAGAGTTTTGCTCAGGTCCAAAGGTTAATTCTGCTCCTTGTAGTTGAGCCGCTGGGCTAACTTCAAATCCAACTGCCTTCTAATCCCAGAAACATATGACAACTATGTGACATTAGTCGGGTGATGTTACTATGGTCTGCTACCCTCCACTCACTTCAGAATCCCCCCTGCAATCAGGAGCTTACATTTCTTAACTGAGAAATATAACTAGCCCGTTCAAACCAATGGGCGTTGCCTACAGCAAGCATTATTGGACAGAGCGGGCGGCTAGTTTGAGCACCACATGTGACACAGTAGAGAATAGTTCCACATATTTAATCAAAAGGTGCAACAGGTAAAAATACATTTAATGCAGTCAAAACAGACGTACCTTCCCTTCTCCTTCCAACCTCTACTTAACATTCAGACGGGTCATTTGATTAAAACTGTCGTTTTAAATCCAATACAGGAATCAGTGTAGAGCCAGAGTTTGTGATCACGCTTCCCTTTCCCAAGAGCACTACGACACAATCTAGAGTTGTGCTTTAATGGCAGGAAGTGGACACAGAGGGAGGAGAGAAAGAGGCGGAGTCATCTCCTTCTCCTCCCCACATCGTTCTGGAACAATGCTGAGACAATCCCCCTGAGGTCCTAAAGTCAACAGCAAACTTCCTTTAGTCCTCTCTCTCTACCTCTCCCCTTCTCTCACCCTGTGCCACCCCCAGTATACAGAGTGAGTCACACCACCACAGTGGTTTGAATGTAAACACTCATCTTGAAAATGGTCCCACAGACTCACCATCCATGCAGGGCCTATAAACAGCTGGATCTCAGCCACCTGGCAAAACACCAAGACAGCCCGCCACAACCACTGTTGTGGGGAAAATATCAAAAGCCCATAAGACCACATGCACACAACTGCGATGTCTTTTAAAGACACACCTTCACTCTTCTCTGAGACACCTGCTGTCCGGCCTGGCTGAGCAGCTGTGCCACACCACCTGGGAGAGGTCATAAGCATCCAGACAGGCAATACTCTCCCCCTTTAAGTTGTGACAAATGACTACAAGCTGATATTGAATGAATGGATAGTGCTTTATAATTTATATATATGGAAGTGGGAGAGCACACAACACAACACACTAAACGTTTTTTTTTCTTACGATATGTAAATGTACCGAGTATGGTTGCAACTAAAGTTTATTTTCAATTTCCATTAATCTAAAGTAAAAGTACTTGGTTGGTCCACAAAATACAACTCACAACCCACAACTCAAAATAATGATGTTCTTGGATGTCTTATCTTGTCTACAAACCAAAATTATTCAGATTAATGTTTTTTTTGTAATATGAAGCAATGAAACCAGAAAATCTCAGTGAAGCTGAAAACTGAGAGAACTTGTTTTAATTAACTAGATGGGGGTGATAGGTGACAGCTGTGAACGTGAGAAGCTGCTGTTTGCACTGTTTGAAACGGTGCATGGTTTCTCACTGTGGCCTTGTCTGTCAGGAGGATACAAGAAGACACAAAAGCTACAAAAATCCCTGCCACATCAGCACACTTAGCACTAGACTGCTACAGCAAGGACGACTCACACATCTGACATCAAAGCCAAGGAACACAGTTAGTAGAATTCACACACAAAACCACTTCTTTTATCCACAAAGAAATTAAACACTGTTGCTTGTACAAAGAAAACTAACTATGTTTTGGGCTGATAAAAGAAATTGTTGTAAAAGAGAAAACAAATACACTCATGGTTGCTGAACGATGTACTTTATGATGACTGACCCTGACACAGTCGTGACCAGTGCTTCCTGTCTGAGGAGGTTTTGCAGAGGGTCAGAAAGAGGGCTTCTCCATATGCAGCACAAACAGGAAATGCCTAATGTAGTGTTCACACACTGTGCCAGGGCGGAAGTATGAGCTCAATCTCACTTATGGCAGATTATTATGTAGCTTAAAAAAAAAGCCCGACTTTATACATGGACAACTCAACATCGCGAGGGCTGAAGGTGATGCCATGCTGGCCCTATTTCTACTGGACAGGTAGGTTAACTTTATGTCTTTAATGTCTAGGTCTTTATTTTTAGTCATTCGAACAAGTTTCCAAAAAAGTTAGCATCACCAAAAAGTACCGAAATGTTACGAAATGTTATGATGCGGCGCAGTACTCGTGAATCCGTCTGAAATCAACGCTCTATGTGAACAAGCATCGCACGTTCCTGTGCTCTGGAGGCGTAGCTTCAGAGGGAAGTCTGAAGCAAGGGGCTTGGACTTAATTCAAAGTGCTCAAACTAACTTTTTCAAGGATCTTCAACCCTACCTTTATGTTCAAAAACACATTTTTATATTTTACTCCTTCCTGTCCATTGAAACTCAGCAGCTTAGCATTAAAGTATTCTTTCCCTATGCAATCCTTTTCTTTTTAGTTCTAAAAAAAAAAAAGCCAAGAAATTCCTTCACCCACATGGAACCCCCTCAAGTTACTCTTAACACTGCAGTACATATGCAAGGCCTGTACATGGCACTGTAATGCTGCCACAATAATATAACAAAAACAGAGTAGATGTCGAGCAAGAGCATGTATGCTGTGTACATACATTTTCTAAAAATATAAAGCTTGATTCGGCTAAGTATACGATCACAGAGAGAATGAAGAAAGCCAGGGTGACTAAAGAAAGAAAATCAAGCAAAAAAGACCAAACAATCTCCAAACAAAAGGAGTTGACAATGACAAAAGCACAAGGGAGGTGGGATTATGACGTCATCATTTTGTGCATTGGTTCTATATGCAAAAAACCAAGGGTGGCTGAAGAGGAGTCCGTGCAATAGTGTGACTTCACGTCGTCCTTAACAAGCGGAAAACCGACAAAAGCAGAGGAGACTTCTGTAGCTGTGGGTGGAGCCCCCACAGATTGAACACGTCTGTTCAATATGGTCACAATTCGTCTCCACTCACCTCCTGAAGTGGTTTAGCTGACCGGATAACAATCCGTCTTTGGGTGTATTTACACCTGTACAACTAGTCAGGCGCTATCCAATTCTGATCACAGAAAACTCATTTTAAAGCCAGGTGTAAAGGCCGTATGGCGTGTTCCTATTAGCACAACTTGACTCGCCTCAGCGCGGCATGGTTATTTTGCTTTTCCACTAGTGATAGTACCTGGTACTTTTTTAGTACCTGCTCTGGTGAGGTTCCAAGCTAGCTGATACTATGCATGATGTCGCCAGACTGAATCAAGCTGAACAATGCCGAACTGTAGATCAGTTAAAAATACTTAACAATCCTAAAAACGTGGGTTAATTTCCAACAATTACCAGGGAAATAAATAAAATCTCAATATTTAACAGAGGAATCTGGTGTATTTAGCGACAGCACAGCTGATCGCGACAGGGTGATTCTAGCGATTCAGTTACACTGAAAACAACTGCTTTACAAGTCACTAGTCAGTGAGTGACTCAGTTGGCAGTTTCATGCAGCCATGCAGTGATGACTCCGCCCACATTGAGTGGGTACTATTTTGTAGTGGAAAATCAACCTAAACCGCGCCGTGCCATGGTGAGTCGATTTGAGGCGAGCTGGGACCCTAGGTGGGAAAAGGGGCTTTAGACTGTTAAGCGTCTTCAAATCACATTACACATCTACAACAACAGTAAACGGGTCAACCAAAAATGTGTGATTATACATCAAAGACCAAAAGGAGGGTGAGGAGAAAATACAAGAGGCTTTGAGTGGAGAGACATTTGGTTGGTTGGGGGATTTGGGAGGGGGTAAAGGAGATCAGAGGGTGAGAGACATGAGGGGAGGGTGTGAGCATGTGTAAATGAGACGGGGTGGGGATTAGTCGTGGGAGAGTGCAGCGAGGGATTGAGCGGGAAGGCTGGCATTCCTCAAGACCTATTCAAAGGCTGTGTGGGGAGCCTCATACAATGTGTAGTTGTGCTATTGACGCGGACACCTACCTCCATGACAGCCAAGGAGTGCAAGTGGTGGGGGGGGGGGGGGGGGGGGGGGGTGAAACTCAAAGAGTCATCTTCAACCTCCACATAGAGTCATGCTAACACAGAGGCTCTTACATAACACCGAACAGGGCTGAGCATTTTTCTAAGCTTAAGGAAAGTTGTTTAGAAAGGGTGTGTTGCCTGCTCGTAGCCTACTTGTCAGGCGTTAGCTTAACGTTAGCTGAAGGAGAGGATTATGCACAACAGTTTTAAAGAGACACAACAATTACAACAGAGAGAGATAAACATTACATTACATTACAATGTATACAATCACAGAAACAGATAAAGAAGATGACAAAGGAAAAGAAAATTAAATCATGAAGCAAACGGACCCAAACAGTCTCCAAACACAAGATAAAGATTGCAACACCAAAGGCAAACGCAAGAGAGAGGTGGGATGTGGGATTAATGACATCGTAGAGATTTTCCCACTCTGAGACTTGGTATCAAAAAGTGTTTCAGGGCTTCCAAAACGTCCAATATCTAAAACACCAATATGATAAAAAAATTTAAAAAAACTTAAGTGGATTCACCTAGATTTGTTTTTGTGCAGACAGTCCTTTAGGAAATGGAAAAATTAAAGAGTTAGAGGCCCTTTAGACACCAATGGGATAAAGCGATTGGCCTCCACTGGGTAGAAAATCAACTTAACAGTCAGCAAATATCAATTAGCCTCAGCTGTGCTTGTGTCCCACACACACACACACACACACTCCCAGATACCTCTATTACTGTTCTAAATATTCCTGTGGTCAGGTCGTCTGAATGCTGTCAGCAGATGTTCTGTTTCTTCCTTCTTTGCAGCCTGGAAAATGTGTTGTTGGAAAATCCATCAGCGTCACTTTGGTGTATTATGATATGGATTTGGAATTTATTAAATTTACACCCTGGGAATAGCAGGGCCTGAAAAACAGTGGTTATTATTAACGGTGACTGAACAGGAAGAGGAAACAAGGTCACACAGGCCAAGCAAACACCTCAGCGCACAGACCAATGAGATCACTGTGATTTACATACAGGAAGGAAACTAAAAGGACAAAGGATTCACTGAGGACGACGTTGTAGCCACTTTTCCAGTATTCATAGTTGATTCACGACACATTTCAAACAACCAGTCAAAAAAACATAATGAAATAGAAATCACGCATTTGCATTAAATATTATTTGGGTGGCCTCCTGAGTAAGACACCTCCAAAAGGGCAGCTGTCCTGCAACAGCTGAACTGGCACACCTCCCTCCAGTGAGACAAGATGTCTACCAGCTGTGCATGTCAGTGACTCCAGCAGCCCGACCCTCTGAGGAGTGCTGTGATGAGTCACAGCCATGAGGATCAATCTGAACGAACAGGATGGGGTGAAAACAGATTCCAGGGGAGACCCTGTCTCTGGAATTTGAAAGTGTATATGCACCTCAGACCACTGTATCAAACACGATCCTCCGCTCACACTCTCTCCCTTTCTCTCTCCCTGTCTCTGTTTCACACACAACACAAAACCAAGTCTGACGAGGTATGATCATGAACTATAATGTCACATTTGAGCTGAACAGGAGTAGAAGCCGTGGAAATACCATATCTTCATGCTTCAAGGCAGTTATAGCAGCATGCCTGCGGCAAATTCTTATGTGGAGCCATTGCTTTCTCACAAAAAAAACCCTGGAGATACGCAACCACACCACAACAAGAGGTTTACATTGTTTCATGGAGACATAAAACTGTAGCTCTGTAATCTAATTCTGGAAGACACTATAAACCATACGTTTATGAGTAAAAAAGTGAAACGAGCACACGAGGACGAGGACTTTGGCACATATCATGACCAACAGTCACAAATTCATATACAATATGGGAAGAGCAGATAATTAACTTACCAAAAAGGAAGTAAGGAAAAAGAGCTAACCACACCAGGAGTGTAGTATTTCCACTGTGCATAAAACTGTTGTGGCTTTGTCATCAAAGTCACAGGAGATGAAAAACATGAGAGGCCTTTGCTCTGGCAGTAAACATGTAGACAATGTGTGACTCATAGAGACTTTACAACCTCATATTCCCCATAAGCTACCACTCATTTCCTAAATAAAGCCATTGGTGATTTCACCTAAATGGCTCAGGGAAAGTCACAATACTATAAGGGATATTTTTATTATATTTTTTATTTTATTTCCCCCTCATGTGCATGACTTATTTTACAAAATTTCCCCAAACCTAACTGAAATAGAATTTTCCTTCTGTGTCACGTTTATATCAAGGTATGAACACATCAAATTAAATTTAACCCACTTAAAAGCACTGAGGAAAACGGGTCACAGAATATTAGTGGAAAGTTGGTATAAAAACTAAATTCACAAACACTGACTGAACACTTTCAATCTTAGGGGAGAATCCATAAAGTAGAAGCGTATGATGAACTATGATGTAGAAAACTATGATGTAGAAAAATGAAAACTGAACGTCTAGTCTGTCCAGGAGGGGGCCGAGGGGGTCAAGTGGAAAAAAGTCCAACTGTTCAGTAGAGGAGGGTGATATAAGATAGACTAGTTACTGATTATTTTGCAAATAGTCGACTAATCAGATCATACGTAAATTGCAGCTTATCGCGCCAGCACGCAGCTGCACTTATATAACCATCATCAGCTTCCAGCTTGTTTCACTGAATTTCAAATTAAAAGTGTCTATTTTGAAATGTAAAGATATAAATCACAATAAAAAAAAAGAATTTATGATGAGAAATGATTCTGTGAATTAAAAAAATTAATTTTATAAGATAGATAATACAGATCTATCTTAACAGACAGATTTAGATAATTAATCTGTTCCACAATCCCGTCTCAGAGTACCAGCCCAGACAGAGCTCAGTTCCCTTTCATACTGACATGCCAACATCTGCGTACGGGTAAGAGAGCGAATATTTCATGAGAAATCAAGAGCAAGCCAACAATCAGGAAGAGTCTCTTTAAGAGTCTAATGTCAGCGTGACAGCCATGGACTGAATGCTGGCGCACCGCTATGTCATTAAAGGGCTAAATGAGAGGACACACAAGAGTCATTTGGTGTTCTTCTCTACTTTCAGTTTACCCAGACTTCCTGCTTATGGAAATCTCTGAGTTGACCCTGCAGGGTAACAGGATTCAAGTGAGGGCCTTTGTTCCATTTTCGCGGTCCATTATACACCCCCGGCCACATGGCAGTCCACAAGACAAAAGAGTAATGTGACCCTGAAGTGAACCAACCCTGGGTCACTCCTGGGTTGTCTTACTCCATGCTGTCATGCATCCACGGGCAGAATTTCGACAGCCACTCAACCTCAGCAGGATTCCTGTAAAGTTAAAGCCACGTGAAGACACAGAGAAGCCAGACATAACATTTAATCTTATACTGATTTTATTTGGTTGTTGGCAGCAGAACACTGAGGGGCTGTCCACGACAAAACAAGTCTCTGTGAACTTTTTATGAAATTGGCATTTTATCCACACTGAAACAGTGTTTTGGGAATTTTTTTATTTATTTTTTTATAAATGGGTTCTAGAGTGGGTCTTAGAGTCTTAGTCGTCCTGACTTTCTTCATTCTGCCTGTTTCTGTGATTTTATACACTGTAATGTATACTCATTCAAACAAAGTCTGTACACAGCTTCTTTCCTGGTTTTGGTATAGCAGCGCTACAGCGCCACGTATAAGCCATTTCCTGAAATGATGCCATGTTTACAGTGATATCACAGGGCCAATAAGTAACATATTTAGCAATCGAGTCAACATTCAAGCACGATCATATGCCGACACCTCCCACAATCTGTGTATGTAAACAAATACAGAGGTAATTTTTTTTTAAAAAGAGGGAGACAGATAGAGATAGGACGCTGCATTAACCAACCAGTGCTTAGAATAACACAAAGGGTGTGTTTTGTGAATTCCTTGGAAACTTCTTTATCTATATCAATAGCCCCAAAACAATAGGAAACTGGTGTTGAAAGAACTGGGACTGTGATGTACAGCATTGTTTTCAAAAGGTCATAAATGAATAATGTTTCATCTCTGGTGAGATTTTAAAGAAAGTAAGAATAGAATATATGTGTAGAAGAAAAACATTACAAACCAAAGACTGGAGGAACTTGAGAGAATGAAATGCTTCATTGCTAAATGGAGCCACACTCTGAATTAAAGTTGTATGTTAGGAACAAATACTGAAAACTTGTCCTGTAAAAAAAGGGCAGAAATGTAACCTAACCACTCATCTAACACCTCTATTAAACTCTCTCCCCTTGACCTTACCCGTTTGCCTCAACACTAAGAATGGCCACCAAAGCCTATTTTCCAAAGGTCAAAAAACCCACAAACACCCACTAATATCTGGCTTTTGTGTCACTGTGGGAACTGATACAATTGCCACTCAAACCCACGTCCAACTTTCTGATACAAAGTTATAACATGCAAATTAGGGACATCAGCATCATGTATCAAAGAGCAAGTGACAGCATGAATAAGTGAAAAGAAAAGCTGAGGAAATTTGTGTTCAGGATAAATAAATAAAAAATGCTGGTGTGATAATGTCTCTGAAGGTTCTCAGTTATCCCTGCCATAGGCATCTTCTGAAGTTCAAGTCATTTTCTGAGGTAGCTTCAGAGCAAGTCCACTTGCCTATATATCTAACTCCTGTAGATGGTGTAACAATGTTCAAAATACCAAAAATGTGATCTCAATTCTAAGTTAGAAAAAAAACACAATTCCTATTTCCAGGGATCATTAGGTGCTAGTCTGAGTTTGTTTTCAACCATTCGGAGCTGTTGCATTTGCCATGCATATTGTGGTGGTTTCCAATTACCTGCTAGTGAGCATGTAGAGAGCCATATGGCAAGAAGCGTATCAGGTGCTTTAGATACTACCCAGCCTTTCTTTGAGGAACACAGCTGGCCATTGTTTGCAAAAAAAGACTGAAAAGGTTCTGGGAAAGGTTGAGTGGAACCCAGAGAGAATGCAACAGGGCTTCACTAGCGGCACTAAACAACCATGCCTGACTAATTACTTCTCCTGTCACATTACATAATCCCAAACGATTGGAGGGGTCAGAGCAAGAACCGCTAACTGTCCAAGGTGATTTACAAGATAAGCCAAGAGGGCAAGTGTTGCAATTTGCAAGAATTCACCTTGATACACATATAGACACATGGATGATACATTATCGCAGAATCATGTGTTTACACCGGCACCATATCGGTCCATACATATACGAACAGAACATATGTAGAATAAACAGGGGAGTTTGACCAGAATCAAAACAAGTGACTGGAGACTATGGCAGATCTACTCCAAAGCAATCACTTGAATAACAAAATAACTTATTGAAATTGTTCGAATTGTTCGTAATGACCAATATGGTGACAGCGTTGAGACATCGCTGCAATGGGCTCACTCAAGTGGCATTGCAGTCTTTGGTTGCTCAAAGACTAGTTTTGTTTAAAGAAATAGAAATTGCACTGAAGCAGAGTGGTGGAACACTAACATGGTCCCAGTGGCGTTGTGCCGGGGGAGCAGAAAGTGGCATGCCTGGAATCTGGCTTGCAGGGAAAAGATGGTGCTTTGGATGAAGCCACAAAGCCAAGCACATGACAAACTCTCTTTAAATGAGTCACTGTTAAAGGCCGTTATGCATAAGTAACTCTTGCATGAGGGGGGATGTGTGTGTGTGTGTGTGTGTGTGTGTGTGTGTGTTGTGTTCTATAACATAAGTGACCACCCTCCCCATTTGGTAGCAATTAGCTGAAATGGCTGAGCATGGTTCACAGGCAATAGTATGTAGGAAACAAGGGACATATGGAATGTTCAGATAAGTAAAAAAAAGTTTGAGGTTGCCTTGAGTGGTCAAAATTCAAAATAATCCCTGCAAGTTTTCATAGCAGGAGCATTTGAAAGTCATTATAACTCACTTTACCACATGCTGCGATGACTATCACATTTCCCGACTTTTCTGCATGTAACATGACCCACTCATGATTGAGCACAATGCTCTTTCCAGACTTACTGTGGAGGGTAGTGAGGGTTTGGTCAGGCTTACCTCTGTGTGTCTGTGCTGCCATCTGTGCTGTGTTCATTGCTGCTTCCATCTCCCTGTGATCTGCTGTCCACTGCTGGGTCTACCTCAGCGTTGCCCTTCTCCTCATTGGTCTCCAAGGTTTTCAGGATGGGGCCGTCTCCCTCCGGCTCAGGCAGAGGGGTGCAGCCACCCTGGCTACCGACACTGCTGATACTCCCCGTTGTCCTGTGGTGGTGCCTATCCATGCTCCCCCCAGTCCGCTTGGCTTCACTGCATCGCTTCATGGCCTGAAGTTGGGAGAGGGGCACAATATCTGCTCCCTGCGGTCGATGCCAGACTGTGCGGCGGCCAGTAGAATTGTAGTAGTAGAAGCGTCCACTCTGGGAGTCAAACAGCTCCCACCACTGGTTACCGTCTGCCTGACGGACGGGAACGCCCGCAGGGGGATCCCAGCCACACTCCCCAGTGGTCAGGTTCACATACATGCGCTCACAGGAGCGTGGTTCCAGGATCTCCACCCAATCAGAGCTGAATGAGAAAAAAAGCGGGCAACGGGTTAAGTGCTGTTTACAGTTGAGATAATTTGCCAGCAGTTGACAACGACGCAGTCACATGTGACCACTAATCAAGCTGTAAACAACTCGCACTGTCTGAAAAACTGAAAGTCCTGAGAATGTGCACAGTGCTCATATGTGCATGTGTTTGTGTGCCATCATACGTGCATTCATCTGTTAGCGTTTGTGTGGAAAGTGATGTCATCTCTTTGGTAGGCAGTGAAGCAGCAGGAGTTATGGCACGAATGTGTGTTTCGTGAATAAGAAGACAGGTGGACGCACTCGGTGAGACACGCCGAGCACGGAGTCAGCAGAGAATCATACGCTCCGAGTGCCACTTACAAAAAAACCCACACGGCTTAACTGCACAGCCAGCCAGCTCAGCACAACACACAGACGGTAAAAAATGAGCAGTGGAGAGGTTAGGTGCAAAAAACAGGGTTCATGGACCGTTTCCATGGTCAAATCAAAGCACTTTTTTCAAACACTTTCAAGGTAAATTTAAATACATACACAGCCGATAAACATGTCTGACAAATACAAAAGGACTGCAGCTTTCTTGTACATCTATGTCATGCTACCCTTTAGCGGGCTCCATTATGACTGTGACAGCAAATCCTGGTGGGTACACTGTAGACAGTGAGATGCTCAGTATCACAGTAGATGTCTAAATCAGAAACAGAGGAAAGTCTCAAAATAGCTCTCTTGAACTGATTACAAGTTACGTAGGATCTCTTTCCTTCTGGAACTCCATCCATACTACTGTGTTTTATGGTGAGTGTTTCACCTTTCTATCACATGTAGTCTGCACAGTATAGAACAATACTACCAATGACAAAAAAACAGTGTTAAAAAGTAAGAGCAGGGATTTCTACTACCAGACCATTGACAACATAAAACTGAATGTCGGTGTGTTAGATGGAGTTTTTCTGTTCACAGCTGGCAAGTAAATGTGCATGATAGCATCCCTGTTTTTAAATGGTCTCCATTTACACATGTGCAGACCAAACAACCAACTAACGATTACATTCATAATCCGTTAATCTGTCTATTATTTCCTCAATTAATGGAGTAATCAATCCTTTGATCCATAAAATTTCAGACAGTGACCAGTGTTTTTCAAACCTCAAAATGATGTTTTCAAATGTCTCAGAGTACTCAGTCTTAATTATTTATTTGTTATATGGAGCAGGAAAACCAGATAACATTCACTTTTAAGAAGCTGGGGAAAAACCATTTATTGTAAAAAAAAAATCCAAACCCAAACAAGCGCTCAAACCAATTATAAAATTAGTTGACAATTAATTTAGTAATCCATAAATAATTTGTTGCAGCCCTAGAATTAGCAATATAGGGCTCTTAAAGAAAAGGGTGTTCTAGCAGCCACCTAGAACAGGGATGATGTGTAGTATCACAACAAGCTTCTGTACATTTACCTTTTCCCCCGTTTACGATATAAACACTCGCTACTGACAGCAAAGTATTTCACAAATAAAGGTGCAACATTTCTGCCTTGGACAGGCCACATTAACTGGACTGTTGAGAGATCAGTTCCAGCAGGGGAGGAATTAGTGTCACGAGAATCTGCTTTACGGTTTGGATCTTTTCCCAGCGTTCACAGGACAGAAAAGGTCTTCTTCTCCCCGTCATGGTTATTTGTGGTACGAGCCTGCAGTCCAGGCTACCTGAGATGATCAACGTAGCAGGGGGGAAGAGCACCTACAGACGGCGTCCAACAAACATACACATTTGTTTTGCATAATACTTCCAAACCCTGTGTGCACCCGATTCAGAAATAGACACAGGATTGTGGTGGCAGTCAGGTCTGGCAGGGTTACAGTCGCTCTGTTGGCTCCGACTCAGAGGGAACAACAGCTGCTCTTCATTTTAACTGCAAAGCCTCTTTGGCATACTTGTTCAACAAGCATATAGTATCAGTCACTGTTTAAGTGCCACCAGCAACAGCCACACCATATGCATTAGTTTAAATTAACATTCAGGTAAACAGAGAAAGCAGCATGGGGGTGGATATAGCAACTTTGCACATACTGTCTAACCATGCATCCACTGCTCTATGTTGAGAGACCATCTGGTCCACTCCCTCACATGCAGCTCTGACCATAGTGTAGTCAACATGTACAGTGTTTATACTGCGGGTCTTAAACCCTCCTGTGATTGCAATGACAAGTAGATGAGATCATTTTCAAAATCGATTAATCTGGCAATTTCCCTTTCAATTAACCGTTTGATCCAGAAAACATATCTCAAACCTCCAAATGACGATGTCTCGGTTGGTCTACGAGACAAAATGATTCAGCTTTCAGCATTTCTTTGTCATACGGAGCAACAGAACCAGAAAATATTCAAATTTCACACATCTGGAAAATCATAGAGCTTGTTTTAATGACTATACAAAACACTCAAACTGATCGTTCTAAAAAAAGTTTACAATTAACTTAGTAATTGAATTTATCAATTAATGGATTAATCATTGCAGCCTCATTTTAGACATATGCACATTCTTTCATGTATGACCATAATCATACATAATCAAGACACATTTAAGACCATGTCCTCAGCTGACGTCCATTGACCTGCAGCAGTTTCTCAGTGAACTGAAAGTTTGTATACTAATCAGAACCCATGTTTCCCATAATATCTACACCTAAACATCATTTTAGGGACGCACGTTAACTATCGATACCGATAATCGGCCCGATAAAATGGTTTTAGAGAGACTGCGATTTCGTTCCCACCTCACGTCCTAATGTGTGTTGGAATGACAATAAAGAAATCTTGAATCTTGAGTTATCTTTGGAAAAGTTTTCAGTCGATGACGACGTGTGCTTCAAGATAGTCGCAGAGTTTGGCTTCTTCCTTCTGGATTATTAAGTACATGCTAACTTTACTAGCCGGTGTTGCATCAGAGCTGAGCATGGTCTGGTCGATACGGTGCTTTGGTTTGGTTTAACCAAGAATGTTTTGGTAAACACCGGCACTGGCAGCTGTCGGTGTCGAAACGCAGAGAAGTGCAGCCGCTTCTTGTGCTATTCACAGCCCAGAGTGAAAGCACAAGATAGTTTTTTGGTCTTGTGAGTACTGTAGAGCTGAAACAATTAATCGATGAATCAATTATCAATCGATTACTAAATTAATCGACAACTAGTTTGATAACTGATTAATCAAAGCTTTTTTCATGATTAAAAGAAGATTTCCGATTGGGATATTCTGATGGTAACAAGTACTGATATAGCACCTGCTTGCTGTCTTCAGCTGTTACACTCATTTAAGTTTGGCTGTGTTATTCGGGTTCTTGACTCTGTTTTTCATTTTTATTGTCAATTCCATGACTACATTACTTTCCGTTAGCTGCTTTAAGTTGAACAATGGGATCTCTGCTAACAGTATCCATCATCAGATAAACATTTAGTAGGCTATAATAATATTGACTGCACAAAACAAATACTGTACTCCTTCAATGAAATGAATAGTACTTACATATTCTGGTCAAGGTACCAAAGTTATTTCAACAAGCGATCTGATGGTTATTGTGTCACAGAGGTGAAGGAGAAGAAAACGCACAGCTATATCCAGAACTACAGAGGTCCGTTGTTTCTGTGAGGCTGCAGAGTGGAAAAGGACTTCCAGGAGTGCTGTTCAAAGACCTGATGACCCAAGACACTTGTGTCCACCATCTACTGTCCCACTGACCCCGAAACAGCTGAGCGTGTCAAAGCACAGTTGTCATAAGGAGAGGGTGGTCTCTGAATGGACCAAACCATAACAGAACTGAACTCAAAGCTCAGTGAGCATTTTGTGTGGAAGTTTTGATCCAAATGAGGACAGAAGTAGTTATGTCTACATCCTTATGATGCAGGCAGAGATGTCCTGTGTTTTGCTACATAACATGCGCATACACACCGTGGTTTTCTTGTCAAGAACGCGACCATTGTTGACAAAACGCACAATATTTCCACACCGGTGATTTCAGAGGGAGGCGGTTCGAGTTCAGACGATGTGTCGCCCGTGGTTACTATTTGTTGGCAGCAGCTTCGGGTTAGTGGAGGAAGAGGAGGCAACGCGTTGTTGTGCAACAATGGCTAGAACCATAACACCGCAGCATATCTGTAGGAGGTTACACTGGGGGCGTGGTTAAATCCTCGATTCCAACTTTGCTTTTGAAGGTCGAGATCGTGACACCCCTACTACTGTAATTATAACTGAACACAAGCTCATTTGCAAACTGTGCAATCAACTGACATAACTTGTGACCAATATCTGTAATATGACTCTATAAAACCACGACAATTCATGCAGCGTGCCATGTATGTGAGCTTGATGTACATGAATGATCAGCGGCTACAACAAGGGCTGCGTTATATGACGCACGAGTGGGCAGCAGCAGATTTCTGAGCGAGTGTGGAACTTCCCGTAGCCACCGTGTGGATACGACGCAGAAGTATAAACCTGATTTGTTGTTGGTTTATTTCACGTGACAAAATAACTACAACTGTATGAGATAAGTAATATCCCTGAAAAAAACATGACGAATTGCTGTATCTTGTTGGATGACATGGTTGTTTTCTGCAACGCTGTACTGATGTGAGGATTAGTGAAGGAGCCGTGTTATGGTGTTTTAGTGGTATTTGCAATTACACTACCAACTGTAGGGGCGCTTGTGAGTGGAAAACCTTTGTTACTTTAAAGCTGTCCACTTGTGATCTGATCTCTCTGAGGCAAAGTGTCAAAAAATATGAATGTGAATGTTGGTTTGTGTTGCAGGACATAGATAATTCTAGCAGAGTAGTGTTTCTAAAAAACAAACAAGATCCCATAATGTGACCCAACTATTGGAAGATGATCTCCCAGGCTGATTAGATCTGCAACACTTAATGGGTGGGAAGCTGAGCAAATAATGAGGCATTCAGAGCGAGGCCAAATATTCACTTCTACCCCACACATACCACAGCTTCTATCCTTTCACTGTCTCTGACATAAAGACGAGGCCTTCCCAAGCTGAGAAACTCAACTCTCCATACTGCCCTTCCTTTTTATTCTATTGTATTTGTCATCTCTCATTATGGCAAGTGTTTGGATTTGAATCCAAAATAAACCAGTGCCTTGTGACCACACTGTGAAAGAAGGCTCAGCCACTCTGAGCTCAGCAACAATACAAAGGAAACCAGCACAGACTTCAGTGTGCTGAACGCTGTCCTGTGCAGTGCAGCAGGAAAACAGGGCTTGTGGGTCAACGTCGAAGGCCAAGGCTGACGAGTTTAGCAGCACGGGCTGTAGTGGCTGCCTAAGTGCTGGTCCCTTTGGGTAAATACACCAGTTAAGAGATGAGAGCAAACCTGCTGGATGCTGATGACACAATCTGATGAACCAGTGTTCTGGTTCTGAAATTACTGGAATATCACTTACAACATGTGACAGGCTGAGAGAGATTAGGAGATTGTCTGAAACAAAGGGAAGTGTCTCCGGAAAGATACAAAGGGTTTTGACCTTATACCCGGTACATTTACAGTCGACGTGTATTTTATTTATTCTCCAATTTATCAAGTGTAGAGAAGCCTAAAATATCTACCACTTGTAATCTATTGTGAAAGACCCTCAGCATGTTCTTTGCCTTTGACAGTTAGACAGTATCTTAGTGCAGCACTCCAAGTCAGTCTGCCTCATACTGCAAATGCTCATAAATGGTTTGGAATGTGGTCTGCACCAGCTTAGCAATGTTTACCTCCAGAAACCTTTTATTATTGGTTCAAATTTAACTCATCACATACATGGTACAATGACTGAACAACAGTGCATCAGACGTGGAAACCTCGGACTGAATCTGTAGTACCTCGGACTGAGAATGTCCTCAAATTGTTCATCAAACCTCACCGTTTAGTCACACACAGGACACAGGACACAGGAGTTTTGCCGGGCATTTGTCTGTTGATATCAAACAGAGCTGTGTCATAAAGGCGATAAAACTTCAATTCAATCCAATAAGCATTCAGTTTGTCAGATGAACTAATGGACTTCCAGAACTTTGGAGGAGGAGTCTAGACCAGCGGGGTGATAGGAGGGGCTGGAATTTATCACTGTATTTTCCTGCTGCTACTGCTAACAGAAATGAAACTTTTTAATCGCAAATAAATGTGTATGTTGTCTGATTCCAACAATGGAATTTTGCCTTTACTCTTGTGTGTAATAACAATCTTTGCTCTGCCACAGTACACACGGTCTTTATCTATTTAATCTATCATGTGGGTAAAGGAGACCGAATAAAAACCTATGGTTATTCCACTATGACTAAAAAATAAAGCTTGTCAAATTGTAAAAACCACAGAGATAAAGGGGCCACACACACACAAACACAAAGATGTGCATCTTATTAGGCACGGTCCCAATGTACCAGAGGTCTACATACTTCTGAAGGAGAAGTTCTTCATATCTATCATCCACAATTTACAGTTTGCTCCAAAAATAACTAGAGCTGAGAGCAGTTTCCCCAGAGTGAGGGAAACAACAGAATATAGCTCATGGAATCATCCCCATTGTTCGAGGCCAGTGCCAAAATGTAAAAGGCACATTTCCCAGCAACGGTAAACACAGAGGACTGGACAATACATCCACTAGAAATAGGCCAACATGCAGCCATGTGTCATTGTCCTGCATCGAATTTCACACAAACTCAGAACCAACATTGATGTTGATTTTGTCAAAAAAAGATAACAGGGAAAAAGAAGAAGTATAGAGTTTTGACTAGACTACAACAGCCGTGTTTCATCAGATAATCTAGTAATGGCTGAATTGCAGCTTTATCGTTCAGTGCCATCGTGGCATTTCTGATAGGAAACAGGGGTATTTACTGCCTTCACTTGTCAAATTTGTTGGGTTGAGATAAACAGACAATTTTAACTCACTTTCTCCATTGTGTCCTCTCTCATAAGGCAACCTCTAACCTTTTCCAACAACAGTCTATTCTGAGCCATTGCTTGTGACTGTCCTTTGTAAAGCAAGGCGCGCTCAGTTCTCACACAGGGCCTGCCATTCATCGAGGAAACCTTAGCTCTCTGTTCACCAGGCACAGCAACAAGTGCCAAGGTCCACCCTGACCAGTATATTTACAGAGCTGCCAGTTCCTATTTACAGACATAAAACAACCCTTCTCAGATACTGGCCTTAAATAAGTCATCACAGGAGACGCAGCGATTTAAACACACCTTGGTAAAAAGCTATTAAAAATGTAGAATGAAAGAAACAGTGACAATTTGCTTTCACAAAGACAAGTAGAGGCCTGTACCTCAATGAAATATGGAGAAATTTCCCACAAAAAGACTTGTTTGATTACATATTATTGAAGGACAAAGTCTATTCTTTGTGGCTGCTAAGCAACCGGCTTATGTAAATATTGTAAAAGGCAGGGTCATGAAGCAACAGAGTGCTTGGCAGCATTTCCAGTAGCCGTAAGTAATGAAGAGCGTAGCTGTAAACTGATGTAGTGTTTCTTTGGCCAAAGTCCTATTTACTGAAGTGACGATGTGTAACTTTATCAGCAGCCGCAAGACTGATTTGACATAAAGTGAAAGGACATCAGGAAAAAAATATATAATTTCTTTTTCAAACCTAAAACAACTTTAAAGGTGGCAATGTTTGTAATGTCATCTTACAAACAGGATTTCAGTCAGGATATATGATGACTGGTTTTATTAAAAGGTAGGGTGGGAGATCATTTTTACTGTATTGCTTAAAATCCTCCTCACACACCCCAATTGTGACCAATTAATGAATGCATCATCATAAAAATTAAAATAAATGTCAGTCACTTGGATCGTGATGCATCAGTCAAACTGCCATCTTTGTGAAACTGTGTGAAACTAACGCTTGGACTCTTTAATTCCAAATGTAGCCTGCTCAAACAGTTTTTCTAGGATCTCCAACCATGTATAATTTACTGGTGGGCACACAGGTGTTTCTCAGCTATTCTATGTGTGGTACAATGCTGCATTTTATTTGTAGTCAGCACATGAGTGATACAAACAGTGTCGTTCAATATTTAACTCTAGACAGGTTGCTACGCTGTTGGCGTGCACAAAAACTGCATGTGTTTTGCGCATGTACCACGCTATCAACTGGTTTTGCCAACAATGGCTGGCCGGAGTTTGCGTTTCCAACTTCTTAACTCTTGCTGAAAACATTGCTGCCAGCAAAGAAACAAGGACAAATTAATTTAGCCACTTAAGTCTCAACTCATGCAATCTACACCCACTTAAGTCCAGAATATGTTCATGTTAAACTGATTAAAATCTGATATTTTACATCAACTTTGGTTTGGAAACAGCCGTCTAGTAGAGCGATAAAACAAATTTATTATTAAGATATTTAAACTTAGGCAGATTCTATACATTGAGCATTTTGTTTAAACTAGACATTGTAAAATTTCAACAATGTAATGTCTCTAAGATTACTTTAGTGCATCACCTGTTATTGGCACTATAGAACTTCTGGTTTCGGGCCCATGCCACAAAAACAACTACATACTATTTTACGGCAATTACTGATTTTTTTTTCCAGGGTTGGCTTTTGTTTCAAAATATATTAAAAAATAAAACAATGAAATCATCTGTAATCAGCCTGACGAGATGTCAGGTCATCTCAGGGTGTGCACTGTGCGCAGTCTTCTCCGGGCCTCCAGGAGGGGCAGTGCACATGTTTGAGGTCACAGAAAGAAACCCCGCACCTGTCACACACATTCTTTGCTGCTTTTGTTTAACACCTCTTGTTCCTGCTGCGTTACCAGGGTCACATGCCAGTCGAACCAGAGAGCACAGTCCATATTAGTGTGTTGTACTTCATTTGACAGTAAACACACCAGCATAGTGCCTGCTGAGTGTGTATTATGGTGATGGACTTCTGAGAGGGGACTTGGCATTCATCCCCTCAGTAGCCCTCATAAAGTTAATGCCAGGGTTTAGAATAGTGCGCACTTATTTTGTCGTTTGACTCGAACAGTGATGTACTGTGTAAACGAGACACACGGGACAGCACAGTATGTCTTTGGTCTCTAAATATCTGTGAAGAGGGTGGAAAAAAGACAGGGGAAAAACAACTTACTTACATTTGCTATGTTTTACTCACAGCTTTTAGTGAACACAACTGACAGCTCAGAGTTGTTGAACGAACAAAATTAAACAGCGGACTACAGTTGTACTATGTTCAGAGAAAACCTGTCTTTTTGAAAATGCTATACTGTGATTTAAAAAAATAAAATTTGAGCTTTGCAAATAACAATCTCTCCCCACCAACTCATTATAAAGGTTTTTTGTGGTTGTCCAAAAACAGTCTCAAAGATGACCTGAGACAGTTCCTTTTTACTGCACCTTCCCTGATCCTCTTCTGCTTCCTCTTTCCCCCCCAACCACTCAGCAGCAGTTGTCAGTGTCCATTCAACACTGCCAAGTGCTGACATTGGCAAACTAGTGCATGGGTTGTCTTTCACAGCAAGACACGTAAGACATGATGGGGCCACACTCCTGGAGCCGGCCCGGGCACGACGGCAGCAGGTTGTCATGGAGGGGTGGAGACGTAAAGGCACTTGACCTATGACCTAACAGCAAGGCACATACATTTGTGGCCTAAACGAGAGTAGAGGTGTGAATCTTTCAAAATGTCACAATGTAATTTAATTCCAATTCTTGGGTCAGGATTCAAGTAAAGATGGATTTTCAATTCAAAATGATTTCTCATTCGTACAAAAAAAATGTTTTGGTTCAAAATGGATTCAGTAAATAAAGCTGATTTGTGAAAAATGTGTGAAATGTGATGACTTCTAGAGGCTTTTAAACACAGTTTGGTAATAACAATAGTCGGTTCCATGATGTGCACATATGTAAAACTAAAGAAACTATCTCTAAGTTATCAGGTTATACCCAGGTTACTTAAATATATGTAAATGTTTCTTCTTCTTCTTGTGCTGATATTTCCTTTTTCCAATATAAAAGCGACCTAATTTTGCAAGCGCTTTACACTTTGACTCTTTACTTTCTTTTATCTAATCATGACCCAAGGAATCAGAATCAAATCGTATCAAGAGATTCTGAATGATAGACCATTATCAGCCAGTGTGGGAGGATGAGTAAATATACCTCATGTCTACTATCAACAGAGAGTAGCATGATTGGCAGTTCTGTGTCACCCAAGTGACAGCACATGCCTAAATCAGAACCGGTTGGGCTGGTTTGGTATGCTAGACCAATTTGCAGTGTGTACCAGTCCTGGACAGGGGGTCTATTTTGAATTTATGATGTGGCAAAAAAATGCACTTTGAGACTTTGGCATTTTGAAACTTTCTGCAAAGTCCTAACTTGAAAATAATACAAAGGACTGTGACTCTTTTTTTTTTTGACAGAATGAACACACAGATCTGTCTGAGAAGTCAGAAAAAGATTCCTCTGTGCTGCCGTTGCCAACAGCATCTTGCCATACATAAGTGTGCAGGCTCTGTGGAAATAGGGAAAAAAATGGTTACCTAGATGACAAGAATGCTGTGTGATGACTCATGGTTAAATGCATTACAAAGGCTGTGAAAGGCACCCCATTCTGCAGCCTGTCATGGTCCAGAACAAAGCAGACTATTGATCAACAGGCAGACTTCACTCAACGAGAACTCTCTATGTTGCATGGCCCACCAATCACAGACAGGCCCGGGAGGAGTTTTGGGACATGTATACGAGGTCTGCTCTGACCTCCTTCAACAGCTGCCCTAATCCAGAACTAGAGACGGTTTCTTCTCTCCACAGGCACTGGATTAGACCGGATCTCGCAAGGTCACTCACTCAGCCACCTTCAGTAAGGCTAGTGTTTCCCATGCTGCTTTCCAACTAGAGATTTTACATAGCCCAAGTGAATTCCCTAGCCCGTAGCTGCTAAAAGGTTCAGCCCCACTGTAACAAACTGATTCTCCATGAGATGACAGATCGTAGTGCCTACCTTGTTGCTGCTTTAGAAACCCTGGCTGTATTTCGCCTACAAACTAACAGCAGATAAAGAGAAATCTTGTCCAGGCCATACTACTGTCTCACAGGAATACTGCAGCCTTCTGCAGAGGAGCTGGGAACTTCCGGCCTCCTTACAGCTATGCTGTCTCAGACACCACTCAGACACAGGGTCAATGAATTCCCTTTTAAAAAGGAGTAAGCCTAACTGAACAGAAGTTCCCATCCTTCAAAAACAACACACCCCTTTCCCTGTGTGGAGAGTTGTCAGGTCATAAGAGACTAGCCAAAGGGTGCACAGGAAAGACATGTCCAGATTGTTCTCTGGAGGATGTGTGTGTGGGGGGGAGGGGGGGGGGGGGGGGGGCGGAGAGAGACGGCAGACTCTGCAGGATTAGAAATGCAGAGCAGCCTGGTGAACCTGTTAATGCTGGGCCTGTAAAGAGCCCCGTGGGCAGAAGTGGTTTGGATTGCTATCTAAAGGTCATCGCCAAGGATCGGTGTGTAGTGATTCATTGACATTTTCCACATAACAACAGACTTAACCCTGTTCTAGAAGAAAATATAAGAGGTCACAACTTTTTCTTTCACAGCACGTTCTGTGAGGAACCCATTTCGTGTGCGAAATTATACAATTATACACTTTTGTTCAGCGCTATCTGACTCATTCAGCCGTAAAGCTTATCTTTCCAACAAGTCATTATCCCCTATAATGCTGGAGAGTGATGATCAGCACTCTTGGCGACAGCTTCAACTTGGTGTGGTTAAACATTTAATCCCACAGAGGGAAGGTTTACTATGTCAGTGGCTGTTACAGGTGTTGATAAAACATGTTCAGGCTAATCATCTTAACCTCACTACAGTGTCATTTTTCTGATTAAAGAAAAATGTGTGGAGCATTCAGTGCATTGAACGACAGGGATGTGACCAGGATTACAGCACAGTAGACAGATAAGACAAGGACTTATCATATGAGGTTGTGTGTCTGATGAAAACTCGACAATAACAATAAGATTATTTTATTATAGATTCATCTGTTTGACCATACAATGTCAGAATATGGTATAAAAAAAGTTAGTTGTTTTTTAAAACTCAAATTCAGATTCCAAAAAGGAACCTAACGATATTCACATATATGATCCTGAAAAGTCAGATAACTTACTATTGTGGTAATTCATTTAGTAACCAAATAACTGTTACATTGTTGAAGCCATAATCCCAATATAAATCAGACACACTGAAGCACCAGCTTCACAGTAACTTCCTCTTCATGGGGCAACAATGGTGTATATTGTTAAATCCATTGTGGGACTGACTTTGTCTAACGACCCAATTTTTATTCACCCAAGTTAAAGGGTGTTCTCTTGAGAAAAGCGGTTGAGACACCATCACATTATAGACAACATTACAGAGTGTCAAGCCCAAATAAAAGAATAATAGACGTTTTAGGAGGCCGAAACACCAAATAGACCACAGCCACTCCTCCTGTCTGAGATGTAGTAAATACTAGACAGGGGAGGATTGTAGTAATAACCAGACAAGACCTACTGGAAAGACATATATATAGATATATAAATAAACAAATAAATGTTTGCAGAACCCAAAAAAGCAACACCATGTACTGTAAATATTAATATCATCAGATGAGCACCAGCTGGGCAGGGAGATGGTGAGAGTGCCACACCCAGGAAGGAACGCAGGTTGGTCCGGTGTGCCAAACCAACAGCTGCAGGTGATATAAATGGCATCTGATCAGCAGACCATATTGCAACAGGATAGGCAAACTGCCTTGGGCCTCTTAGCCAATTACATTATGCTGTGTTCCATTGAGTTCGGAACTTGAGTTCACCATGGTAGCTCAGTGGTAGGCAAGACACTTAACCCCACGTTGCACCCGAAAGCTTGCCAGCAGTGTGTGAATGGGTATGGAAGATGAGGTGCATGACTGAGATGACTGGATGAATCGCAAAACTTTAGTGTAAAGCAGCTTTGACTTGTCATCAAGATTGGAACAGCGCTATATAAATACAGACCATCCCAGTTCCAGGGATCGGAACCCTGAACGCATCTCGGGCGAGTCATGGTTAGCTTCTGTCATCAATACCAGTCAATAACAACACTGTGCATGGTGTTTGGCTTACAGTTACTGTAGCAACGCGTCTGTGGATAAAAGGTAAACAATACTTTGCGTACGACTGATTTAGTGTGAGACAATTTTATGGTCAGCGATGTAACAACATGGTGAAACCCCTTATACACAGAGCTGGTTCTGTTTACAGACAAATAGTTCTCTAAATCTCCAAACTGTCAGAGAAGTCATCCATCTTGAAGCAAGTTGTAAGGTCTTAGCTCTCTCTTTGGTGTTGACTGTACTCAGGTATTTATTTTCTCTCTTTCTTTATTGTTGTAACAACTTTTTATCCACATGGAAACTGCCTTTTGGGAGCACTGAAATGCTATTATTTGGAAACAACAAAAATCTCTTTTTGTGTATAAAACCAATATGCTATTTTGGGAAAATGATTATGTCATAATCCCACCACTCTCTTGTGCTTACATTCGCTATCTTTGTCGTCACTATCATCTTCTCGTGTTTGGAGATTGTTGTGGACTGTTCTCTTAACCCTCTTATGACCATCATGATAATCAGGCCGCCTGGATTTATATCGATTGTACAGCTGTGGTATTGTCAAAACATGTTCAATGAGTGAGTGCTTCTGCCCCCTTCTGCCCCTTTTTCCAAGACAACTTTCACTTTTGATATCTGGCAGTTATTCAATCCATCACTCACGCTGGTGACTCTTGTCTGTGATCAGGCGGTCGTTCTGCGGGAGGTCCTACCCATAACAACAAGTATACGGGCGTAAAGCTCTATTTCTCTTCTTTCTGGCATACATTCATCCGTCTTCTACCACTTTACCCTCCACACAAGGGACGCGTGGTGTGCTGTGCCAATCTAAACTGACATGGGGCTAAAGGTGAGGCCACACCCTGGACATATCGCCAGTCTATAGCCATTTTTAAATTTCCTAGCTATTACCAACAGTCTAGGAGTTACGGTAATGAGAAGTGCTCATGTCAGATCCTGTTGGCGACGACGGTAACAGAAGGGTTAATGAGCGTACTCACAGAAAGCAGTTTAAAAAAGGTGTGTACACAGCTCATCAACATCTTCTTCTACAGTTTTGGTGCATATCTGTAGCGGCACTACAGCATCACATACAGGCCAGGCATAGGTACTACAGCGTTTAAAGTTGTTTTTTGGGGGGGTTTGTATGGATAAGGACATTTCATGAAACGATGTAGATGTGTTTACGCAAAAGGAAATGACAAAAGGAAAATATTGTATAGGGAAAGTCCTGTTTTTATGTGGATAAGGTCTCATGAGTTCACCTGCAATCCGCATGTGAATGGTTGAATGGCAAAACTGCAGTGTGACGCTCTTTGAGAGATCATCAAGACTCAAGACGAGCTCTATGAATGCAGACTTTTACCACGACCTCATGTGGTCTTAAGTAGACTGTGTGGGTTCAAGCAAAACCATCTGTGTCAAGCAATAGATTAAAGCCCAACAAAGTTGTAATGCACAGATCTGGCAGCTCCAGTCACCTTCCACCCGGAAAACTGGGACAAACAAATGGGCAGCGGACATTTGCCTTCCGTTTGGTTTATTGCTTTTTAAACCACAGCAAAGACCGAACCCACGCGGGGAGGAAAAATCAAAGGAAGGGGCTGGTGGTGAGAAAAGGGAGTAAAGTGGCTCCGCGTATTTCACTCCACCACTACTACTACTACTACAACTACAACTACTACAACGGTAGACGAAGACTAAGGCGTTCAAACGTCTCTCACATTTAAACTCAGCTCGTTTTCGTTGGAGTTCTCGCGTCGTTACAACTTCATCCGTTTCAAACTTGATTTCTTTTTACACATTTCGCACATTTTTCTCTCTCTTCACACACAAACCGTTCACTTTTACACCCTGGAGCAAACAGACCAACTTTTATCAACTCTGGTGTATCCAACAGTATTCACTCAGTCACTCACTCACTCAGTCACTCAGCTGCAGCGACGCGTTTTAACTTCATACAAACAAAGTAATAGTAAGTTATCTTACCTTGTCCCGGCCATTTTATTCACATTGTAAACAACGCGAACACCAAGGGAGAAACGTTTAGTTCGCTCCTCTCACGGTTCACACCTCGGGCGAATTATGCGCGGCGATACAGAGAGAAGCCCGGGACACTGTCTGTCTGTCTGACTGTCTGTCTGTGTGTCTCCTGTCCGGCGGTGGAGCCTCCGAGTCTCCGCCTCTGCGCGTGAGTCATTAGTCACTCTATGTGTGTGTGTGTGTGTGTGTGTTGGGGGTAGAGGGGTGTCACCCAGTCTGCACCCCCACCGACTGCCCCCGCCCCTCCACACCCCAACCATTGCAGGAACTCAGTTCACTGAGGTCTCAAACTCGTGGGGCGCGGGCCACACGCGCTATTATTTTGAAAGGATGCCAAATATTGTCACAAATATCATTTTATATATATATATATATATATATAGTGAATATAGTGATATCATTTTAATTTCAAGCACCCCTTTACCAGTGTTGTAATGTAACGAAGTAAAAGTACAGATATCTGTACTTTTACTCCACTACATTTCCTAAATAAGATGTGTATTTTCACTCCGATACATTTCCCTTAACCATCTTCGTTACTCGTTACTACAAAATAAAAGTTGAGTGGGTGAAGTAATGCCTGTTTGTTGTCACTAGTTGTTTTTGGCAACACCAGCTGTTAGCCGCTCAACTGTTTTCTCGGATTTCGGCTCCAAGTGGACTTAAAACACACCAGCGGCTCGTTGTTTACCGTCTCTGGGTTTCTGGTCTCCTGTCCTGTCTCCGGGACAACAATCTTTAAGACTTTTACACAAGTAATATTCTAGAAGATGACTTTAACTTCTACCAAAGTCATTTTCTGGTAAGATACTTGTACTTTTACTCAAGTATCGCTTTCAAGTACTTTATACAACTGCCCTTTACTGAACAGTTGTTGTTTTCCCACTCAGTTGGACTATTGTCACCTGAATGCACGGAACAATATGGAAATTTCACTTAATAATTGTGAGGCATGATATTGTTGTGATAAAAAAAAGTTTATAACACACAAAACCACAGACAAAACAATCGCTTTACTTATCATTTTGGTTAGAGATTTGTTTTTAATAATAATAATAATAATAATTCCCAAGACTTTTCTCTATATACTCAATAAATACTCAATAAAAAACACTTCAATTTCGATTTAAAAAAAATAGAAATAAAACTGAAACACTGAAACCTTACATATCAATAGGAACTTAGAGCTTTTTTTCATCAGATAGGATACATATTTTGGAGTGAGCATCTTAAAGTGAAAATATATATGTTTATATATATACTGTGTATATACATATATATGTATGTATATGTATATACTGTATATACATATACATACATATGTATATGTATGTATATATATATATATACATATATAAATATATATGCAGAATTAAAGGTACAATTAAGAGATTCATTATTAGGTAACATTAATATGTCAAATTAAAAGGGGATTATTTTATGTCCAGTTACCAGGGCTCGTCATAGCTTTCTCGCCTGTTGCAAAATGTAGATAATAACTATATTATTTTACGTGCCTCACGTTTACGTGATGAATGATACATGAAAAGGTGTAAATAAATGCTTCATGTTACACAGCTGAGAGCAGAACATAGTGCATTCATAATTGTATATTTAAATACAACATTTCAGCAGAACACATAAAAGGTTTCAGTGTAAATAAAAACTGCATATTATTTCACTGTTGTCTCCTTTGACTCAGATCTCTCTCTCCACGGAGTCTGTTTAAGTGACATGTACGAAGAACAACAGAGACACCTGCTGGACACAAACACACATGTAGTCGGATCATATTTAGGTTCAAACAACACTTTATTCACAACGACAGTCAGCACTCAGATCTATGGAAATATCTGCTAAAAAAGAATCAAAGAAGCTAACAAAGGCAGCTAGCTAAAATTCACATCAATAAGTATTACACTGTTGGCACGGAGTAAACTATAGATCCATCACATTTACATAGCGCACCTCGTCACAGTGAACCCTTATAAGTGCTTCTCTGATGTAAATAAGGGAAGAAAATCCAACATACAAATTGAGGACAATGACATTTTTCAGGCTACATTTGTCCTACACGTCCATTGTGTCAGCTCATATCATACAACAAGGTCTGCCTTCTCAGTATTATAAAAAATATTGTAAACATTTATATTAATTGCACAACATACATTCAAATACATACTGTACTGTACAGCAGGAGTTTATTTCTGTATTGTTATCCTGTAGCACCATGTATAGCAAGCTGGACAAACTTTGGATACTTCTACAGTGTGGTACCGACGATGCAAAGTGAAAAACAAAAAAAGAGTCAAATGGCATTCGCTAGTGACGCATCATTCTGTCAATATGGACAAAGACTGTGATGGTGTGAGACAGTGGTTAGTTTAGGGAAGCAGTCGCCTCACAAATCTTTTGAGGCTTTAAGATCAGCTATAATACAAAACATCATGGCAGAGTCCACACCGCCTCCATGTGCAGAGACAGAAAATGTCTCCATGTACCACAGGGACATCCTGTTACTGTCCACCTCAACAGCATCACATGACTTAAAAGAAAGCCCGTATATATTATCTACAAGTGGAGTTGTTAGAGTGAATGGCTTGTGCTCAGCAAAGAGCCCTATGTGATCCACAGCATCATGTTGATGTTCACAGTCCTCACAGCTGTGGCTTAACCGAGGAAGCAAATGAAAATGACGTGTGCGCAGGTAGAGGCGGCGTCTTTCAGCGTCTACGTTGACTGGGTGATATAGCAATCAAAAAATACTTAAACCCAGACTCTAAAAGAGCAGGATCTCAGGTTATGGTCCATCGAAGTAGTTAGTCAAGGTCCTTGGGTTTTGCTGTGCTCCTCCTTCGTCCCTCCTTCCCTGGGGGAGAGGCTGATGTGCTTGGTTGAAGGATGCAGGTGGTTAACCAACCCACCCTTCCCAAATCTGACCTCTGTGCAGGGGGGGAAACAAACACTGTGAGCTAAATGTGCCACTTAAAGCGTTCACTGGGAACCATTGCTCCAGTAGTGGAGCCACTTGTTCCTACCAACATTGTGCAGAAAAGAAAGAAATTACAACAACGGGACGGGAAACGTAACAACGTAACAAGACAATGACACGTCTGCATTGCTTTACTGAATTTGACTTGGGTGGATGGATGAAAAGAAGAAGTCGGTGCGGCGTTGCAATGCAGGTAAATGGGTTAATGTGATTGGACTACAGAAAACAGAGAGGGGAGCATGCTGCATGGGTCAGCTGACCAAGCTAAAGAAAATTGGACAGAGGCAGGAGCAGAGCTTGGCTGACTACAGAGGAACAGATGGGTTATGACAAACTCACAGCGATTTGGAGGAAGGCTTCTTCACTTTTGGCCTCTTTCGACGATGAACTGGCCTGAGGCATGCACAGTATGTCAAAAACACGCACAGGGCAAATGCATGTAGAAAAAGACACAGGTATATATAAACACACACACACACACACACAGCAGAGACAAGCAATTAGGCTTCATTACAAAAAAAGGAGGAGCAGAAGCTGAAATGCACGCTTGTATTTTGGCCTCTTTGGCTTCTGCCTGTGCATGCTGAACAGCCTTTGATCACAACTGCAGTTTGAAGACTTTCAGTCTCAGCACAAACACATTTTTAATTCCTTCACTCCCCCCCGCCTCCCCCCGGGTGACTCCCTGAGCGAAGTTACAAATAAGACACAGAAGGGAGGGTGTAACCTTGTTTATATTGTAATACAAACTCCATCTGCGGTGCTTGTAAAGGTAATCGGCTGTGCTGTAAGAGGAGAAAAATAAATGTACCTGTATTCACTGAAGTAGTTTCGCTCCTTTCCTCCTGAAAGGAAGCGCAGCTTACATTAATCTGTCTGAGTCAGACATTCATGCAAACATCGTCGTCACCCGTGTGTTCTTTCCTCACCCTTCTCCTGGTTGCACTGCTTATGTCCCTTGCAGCTTCGTAACTCCATGAGCTGCTGATGCATTGCATTCAGAGCGTTGCGGTCGAGGGAGCTGACAGCATTTATCAGCTACAGGAATAATGAGGACACAATGTCAGAGGGCGCTTTGGGAAACTTGTGTTGTTGACATTAACGGTGTGTCTGTAGAGGAGACTAACCTGATACGGGTCAGTGTTGAGGTCGAAATACTCCAGGAAACCTGTGGCAAACTCGCAAAACAGGAAGTTGTGTGTGTCATTGATGGTCCTCAGGCACCAGTACGTGTTGTTGTTAGCGCTGGTGCAGGCACAGAACGGACCCACTGAGGGAGAGAGGATGAGGAAGGGAGGGGTGAGAGCGGACAAACAATGGCTGATACAAGTTTTTCCGAAAATATCCTTTTCCATATCTGCTCTGTGCGTGTCATGTCCTCACTTGTCCAGAAGGGGGCAGTCTGCCAGTGGTGGTTGTCGTGGGTGAAGCAAGTGAGGCCGGGCATGCTGCAGGTGTCGTTGTTCTGGAGTCTTTTGAGGAATTTACGGAGTTTCTTCCTGCGTTTCTGCTCCTTCTGCAGCCACTGGGCCTTCTGCTTGGACGGCATTCTGACCAGAACAGACACGTTTATGAGAACGACACCGCAACACAAAACCACAATCCCACAGTGTGTGTGTGTGTGTGTTTACCTCAGTGAGTGCATGTGTCCTGCATTTAGCCTGAGAGTGTCTTTAGGCTTCAGGAGAACACTGAAAAAGTCACATGACAACAGTCAAATACAAGATGACATCCCAGTGCTGGTGACTGTGATTATGATGCGCCCTCACGCTCTCTCTCACCTGGGAGTGTCACACTGACATTCCTCTGGTCGCACCTTTTTCAGGTGACCTTTGACATCGCGCAAGTTCTTGATTTTGGTTTGCAGTGTTTCAATCTGAGTGCAACAAACACAGAGCCACACAAAGATCACAATATAAGACATGATTGACAACAGCTGAGCTCCTCCCCTGTGCTGAGAACCAGCCTCAGGCACAGTCGCACTCGTGCTCTCATTGGTTGCTCGCAGGGAGGGACACAAGGAAAGTACAATGTTAGCAATTTAAAGCTACATAAAACCTAACTTTTACATTATTATTGTGCCTCAGCAGTGCAATTGTGGGCAGGGTCAAGAAGAACTGCTGAGACAAATGTCTCCGACCGGTTTAAAGTCGCCTCGCTTTAGTAGCACAATGTTGCCTCTGATTTGGTCTCTTGACACAAATCACTTCCTGGGTGAGACAAGATCTAAACACCGCGATACTGAGGAAGAGTTCACAGAGAGTTGTGTGGAGCTAATGTTGTGAACTCAATGACAATATTAGTGCAGTGGCTAGCCAGCACTGTTGCCTCACAGCGAGACAGGTTAGAATGTGCTGTTTTGACACAAACTTAGCAAATGAGGCAGCAGTAGAACCTGCAGCTCCTGTGCACTTTGGTGGAGGTTTACAAAGCTTTCCAGTAAGAATAAAATATCTAATGGTGAGACAAAGCAATGCACATTTGCAGAATTAAGCAGGCGTTCTTAAATATGTTTTCCTTTTGTCCCATGTTTTCATTGAGAGGAAGCATCTGTATCTCATGGGGCATGCAGCACTGACTCTGTGTCTGCAGCACTGACTCTGTGTCTGCAGCACCGACTCTGTGTCTGTACCTCATACAAACAAACTTCAAAAACTATCCCTTTAACAAGGAAAAGTGGGGACTGTATCAGTACCTCATGTTCAATGTGTAGTTTGTGGTCTTTCCATGCTTGAAGGGACTTGTAAAGTCCTCCATCACACTTCACTGTGTCATTCATAAGAATGGAGCACCTACAGGAACCAGGACAAACAAATTAGCCTGGAAAGATTATTTATGAACAATTAGTTTACCTAAAACACATCACTGCAGAGACATTACATAGACTTGTATTCATTTTCTGGAGATTTACCAACTATCCATACAACAAGTCTTCACCTGTAAGTGACTTTGAGAGAAGCAGGTGGTGTGAGTCTGTTGTCAGTGCTGGGTTTGGCTGTGACTCCCATCCCGCTGAATTCTTCATTGTCCTCCTCACCGCTCACTCCTGTCCTCCTGCCTTTGGTCCAGCTGTTATTCCTGGAGCCCAGCGGCCGGTAGCCCTCCTCCAGGTCCACGGCGTACAGGTCTCCGTCCAGCTCAAATGATACAGAGCGAGCCCAGCGCTTCCTCGAGACACCCTTACTGAATTTTGTCTCTGTGTAAGATGAGACAGAGCGATGTGAATATGTTTGTGATACTGTAGATCAGGATCTATGATGATGTAGACAAGTGGAGACCAGTATATACTTGTTTTATTCAAGGCCCTGTGACTAATGGCCAACTTGTGTACTCTAACCCAGTCATTCCCAGAGAATAGGTTGGTAACTTTTACATCAGAAGTATTAAATATGTGCATAAAAATGTGGTATATTGATCAATGAAGTGGTATATTATACTCAAGCCTCTTTTTTGCAGTTACACATTTTTGCGTTTCCACGAGCATAGCACCTAGTATCTTGTGTGTAAAACGAAGTCACAGCAGTTTCATGCAGCCACGTAGTGATGACTCCGCCCATGGGAGGTGCTATATTGTAATGGAGAACCAACCAAACTGTGTAGAGGCGAGGCAAGTCGAGGCGGGCTGGGACCATGTAGTGGAAACCCGGCATTAGGCTAACAATGTGGGGCCAAAGCGGGTTTTGCCCCACCTGTGATTGTCTACTTCAAGTCCATGCCCATTGTACCATTTCCAGGCTTCCTGGGTACCAAGTTGGTATTAAGCCAAGGTGGTGCACTCACACTCACTCTCTCACACTCAGGGTATGAATATGACTTTTTATATGTCATTAACCTTGTCTCTTTCTCTCCCTAGTTTGTGTCTTTCCTTCCTTTCCTCTCTCTCTCTGTATCCTCATCTTGCAGGTTGCAGGATCCAGATCCAGTTTTCGAGGCTATTGCTATCATACATATCATCACCATTATTATTATGCTATAATTAGAAGTTGATATCAGTCTAATTTTTTATCAACACTGTCTGCTGCTGCTTATATGAATTGCATTGTATTGCTATAAACATGTCATCATTGACTGTATACACTTGTAACTTGATACAGTTGTTGTGTATCTGCTCCTGGTCTCTCTCTCTCTTCTGTCTCTACCTCATCTCTCTCTTGTCCTTTCTCTCCCCCCTTCTGTCCCCCACCTCTCCTCTGTCCCCCATGTTCCTTTCACCCCAACCGGTCGAGGCAGATGGCTGCACATCTCTGAGCCTGGTTCTGTCAAGAGGGAGTTTTTTTTGTGTGAACTGTTGGGGTTCTCTGCTCTCCTTGATGTTGTAGGGACTTGGAGATAATGTGTGTTTTGTGTTTTGTGTGATTTGGCGCTATACAAATAAAATTGAATTGATATGTGGGTAACACAGGTAAGGCCACCATGGAAACCATGGACAAACTCACCTGGGATCCATATTGTCAGCCCAAAATATAACCCTTATGGGGCTTACATGAGCAGTAATCTCTCTAAAATGCTTAAAATAATAAAAACACAGAAATGGCAGAAACAATGTTCATAATTGCTGCACAGACTTGCTCTCATCACATTTCATATTGTGAATTAGGGTGCAATGGTTTGTCATCTCTTATAAGTGTTTGGGAGATGCTGCTCTAACCCACCACTTGATGGCAACATAAACACACACTTCTCATCTCATGAATACTTCAAAAGCACACTATGTTCACTTGAGATTAATGGTCCTGTTTGACAGAGCTGTGTTGGCTGCAACGAGGACATTTCAGAGGGAATAAAGAGTCTCTTTCTAAACAAAATGGCATTGATTAATAACTGGCAGAACAACAGTACATGTGAGTGTTTAAAGGAACTCACTCTTCTTGGTGAGCAGCCTCTTCCTCTTCAGGACTGAGCTTTTCAAGGCCACATCTGCACAGTTGCAGCTGTCTGAGTTGGAGGTGAGAGACAGTTGAGAAACGCTGCTGGCCATCAGAGCCTGCATGCGTGGGGCAAAGAGACCAGCCATGCCCTTGCACTTATACAGCCTCAGCTTACCACCCGGGTCCTCCACACACTGCCATTTCTGAAACAGAAGCAGTGTGAAACATGAGGATAATGGTTATTTTTTCCGGCAGCAGAATGAATTTAAAGCGTTCTTAAACTTAAAAACAAACAAACCCAGACAGACCTCCAGATGAATATTCTTTAAGAATATCAAAGGCTTCTTTGTACACAAACACATGCAAATACATGTCCTACTCAACTAATGTTTTTTAAGGATTAAAAAAAAGACTTTGATGTTAAATGAAACCCTCAGAGCAAAAAGGTCTGCACATTAGACTCAGAATAGTGTGAACTAAACTGCAAGTTAACACTCTACACCCAATGTTGTTGTCGTCAGACTCAAACCAGCTCTGGTTCTGAGCTGCTGTGGGTCCGGTACCTGTCCTGGCTGCTGGCAGGATGTCTGGTACTCTGCTTTCTGGCAAAGGTCCTTCACGCGCTGGTATTTTGGCAGGAAGTTCTCCTCCTGCTCCATTTCCTTCCCATCAGCTCTCTTGTGTGGAGGTTTCCTGTAAGAATAGGGAAGCACATGCTGTTTGTTTGAGTGCTGCAAAGGTAAGGAGCTTGATGTCACAGGAAGACGATGCCTGGAGCAAGATGTACAATGAAAGGTCAATCAATAAAATGTACCCTCTCTCTACGAGGAAAGAATCTCTCCATGTTTTCGCCTTCCTGTTCATCTGGAATCTGGAAAACAAGCAGAGAGAAATCAAATAGCCCCAGTGGAACAACTCTGTGATATTTGCAATGAGCAAACATGCAGTCCATTTTAAAATGCCATCCTTAAAGGGCTGAGAAGAAAGAGGTGTTAGGTGTTTGTATTTGGATTGCAGATTTCAATACGTCCAAGAAAACACAGAGAACAGAGTTCTGTAAAAGTTTATCAAGTCCCAGTAAATTAATTCTCTGCACACAGACACCTGCACGGTTTAAATGTCATTCTGTCTATTGAAGGCCGAGGTAGTGAGGAAAATAGCTGATGTGTGTCTTCACCTATTGACCGGTCTGTCTGTGTCCAGCAGCTTAAGGATCGACTTGCCATCCATTTCTGCAGGGATATCAACACCGGCCATGTCCAGCAGCGTCGGTGCCAGGTCAATATTCAACACGACGTGAGGATTACTGCAGGGGAGCAGGAGGGTAATGATATCTTTAAACCGGACTCACCAGAAAAGATCATGTTGTCATTTAGCTTACATATGAGCATCATAGATATCAGAATACTGAACAAAAAGAATAGTCTCTTACTCACATGGTACCGTGCTCCACGTTAGGTCCTCGTACATAGAAGGGAACGCGGATATCAAACTCATAAGGCATCGACTTGCCCTTGACCAGACCAAACTGGCCGATATGGTAGCCATGGTCTGAGGTGTAAATGATGTAGGTGTTGTCCACCTCCCCTGTCTCCACCAACACGTTGTACACCTATGGAGGATATTTCATTTATTTATTTTGAACATTAAAAAATGTATATATATACATACATATATATATATATATATATATATATATATATATATATATATATATATAAATATATATATACACATATACTATTTTTTATTTTGAACATAAAAAAATTAAAATAATAAAAAAGATATATATAGTATATACATATATGTTTATATATGTATATATAGTATATACATAGTATATATATAGTATATACTTTATATATATTACATGTGGTTTCCTACTGTATATATATATATATATATATATATATATATATATATATATATATATATATATATATATATATATTATGATATAGGCGAGTAGGAACAAGAAACATGTTTATCTGGTCAATTTTCCTCCACGCTATGACATCATCGTGTTCTCTATACCAGTCACATGACCCTGTGATAAAAAGTAAACACTCCGTGCTAATAGTCACCCTTAATATATTTCACTCCCCTTCATCGTCCCAATAGCTTGCAAATATAATCTCGTTGCACATCTTCCACTGCACAGCTTCATCTTCACTCTTGATTTCCTCACTCAAAAACACCCCATAAACTGATATGCACATGCTTTTACGAGTGGTGCCAGAACAGCTATGTTTTAAAGTCTCTCTTAAATTGTAGCCCCCCCCCTTTGTCCATAAACAGGTTTTGTACAGTGCTAGGAGTAAATTATTTGTACTTGGTGCATAACTTGTGCTGTTTTTGAATTTTCAGAACTTGATTTGGGACCATGAAATGCTCACACAGTGTAAAAAACACGTTACACTACATGTCGAACAGTTGATGTCTCCTGTGCTAGTTTCAAGGAAAAGGGGATTGCACAATTTACCAAGCGTGTCAGTGAATACATTACACAGTCAGAATAAGCACAGATCTCTCAGGACTTGTGTTGGTGTGTGCCGGTCTGCCTAACCTTCTCCACACTGTCGTCCACAGACAGCAGCGTCTGCATCCTCCGGCGCTGCAGCATGTTCGTGAACTGCATGTGGACGGGCTTCATGGCTCCAGTGTAGCGAAGGATCCAGTGCTTGTCCAGGTTTGGGGCATAGTTGTAGCTCGGGGTTCTGAGTGTGGTGGAAAGATAGAGATGTAAGAGAGAAATAAAGTATTAAAGGAAGATAAGATGAAAAACTGTAAAAAACAACAACAATCTAGACCCAGGTTTGCGACCCATGGTCTGAGTGAGGGCCTTTCTTCATGTTTGCAGTTCATTAGAGACTCTAAAGTGAACATAGGGGACAAAATAATGACAATTCTGTCTGTAAACATTGCCTTAGACCTGGCTATAATAATGATTTTGCTGCACTTATCCATCAGACCTTAACCTGAGAGCTAGAGAACACCGATTTATTGTCTAAAAGGCGTCTGATAGCTCTAAATTGGAGGATAGATGTGGAGCTTGGATCCAGTGTATGGCTCAGTGCATGTCAATGCAGAGGATAATGTATATTTAAAAAAATAAATTGGGTGTGGATGAAGGGATCTGGAAAGCATTCAGTAACTTTATAGAGAAAGAAGATACGGCAGAGCTTCTATTCTGCTTCATTTATGCACTTAAGGTAAGAAGGGATAGAAGCATACTCAATATTAACTTAATACGGTAAACTAAATGCACTTTTTTACTGTTTGTAGTGATTGTATTTATTTGATTTATCTATTTATTTTGCTAAGGTGCCACCTGTATTTTTGATGGACATTATAAAACAAATGTTGAGATATATTTGGAGAACAAGCTGTGAATGATTTCTAACACTACTATAATATAAAAATATAAAATAACATGTGTACAGTACCCTGCTCTGCCCTGCTATAATAAATAATTAAAAACATTGTTAAATAAAAAGTTCTGTTCTTTTATTTCCATATTCTAGAACTGCAAAATGTATTATAGGGCAGCCTGTGGCCAAGTGGAAAGGGAACTTGGCTTGTAATCGGAAGGCCGAAACCACCAGGCCGAAAGCAAGGTACCCAACCCCCATTGCTCCCTGGGCGCTACTCAGTGTGGCAGCCCACTGCTCCTAATTCTAGGATGGGTCAAAATGCAGAGAATAATTTCCCTAAGGGGATTAATAAAGTATCTAAAAATAGAAAGTGTCAATAGTTGTTAAGTTACAACGTAATCATCCGCAGACCTTTATTTTACTTTCTTTCCAAAGTAGCCAGAAAACTGTTTATACAAGCTCGACTAAACATAAATCATGTAAAATGCAGAGCACCGCAGTCAATAAGTGTGTACACAGTGAGCACAGTTTGATCAATATTTAACTCCGAGCCGTGTGGAACTTTAATTATTTGAGAATAAACACGGCTAAATAGCTAATGAGATCCTAGAAGGAAATATATTTAATGCTTAAAGTGGATCGATTTGAATTTTAAGAAATGTTAATGCCTCGCACAGCCTGCTCCACTGGGCAGCTCTAATGTAGTGTGAAGATGTGTCTGCAGGGTGCCAAGGTGAGAAGACGCTTTATCACCAGAGCAGCGCCAGACTTTTACTGCCTCTCTCTCTCTCTCTCTCTCTCTCTCTCCCTCTCTCCCTCTCTCTCTCGTGCTCTCATGTGCTTGATAATGGCAGAGGGAGACGGAGTGAGAAAAATAGCTCGCGCAGGCATGCTCCGAAAACATCACCCGAGGGAGAGCAAATTTATGGAGAAAGAGCAATTAAAAGTTTGTATAAAGACACCGGGGGCTACATTTTTAAGAATATTCTGTGTATAAAGCCTGTGTGGCACAGGTTAATGATGCTGCAGGGATTAGTGTGTGTGTGTGTGTGTGTGTGTGTGTGTGGGGGGGGGGGGGGGGTTGGGGGGTTGGACAAGGGGCAGAAACTGCAGTCTCATTACTGGCCTTGGATCTGTCTCTCGAGGGCAATAGCAGGTCTTCTATTAGCCAGCAGCAGCAGGCATGGACGGTCAGAAAGACAAAGGCTGAGAGGCTTTATACACACGTGTGTGTGTGTGTGTGTGTGTTCTAGGTATTACTCATGTTGTGGGAACTGTCTTCCTTACTAAGGTAAATGATTACATTATGTATGGTTAGGATGAGGTTAGGGTTATACCAGTACTAGTTATGGTTAAGGTTAGAGTAATTCTCCAGGAAATGAATGTAGGTCAATGCAATGTCCTCTGAAGTCATGAAAAACCAGACTGTGTGTGTGTGTGTGTGTGTGTGTGATTACCTGTGCAATATCAATCATTCCTCTCCAATCATGGCTGACAAAGTGGTACAAATTACCCGAGCTCATTACAGCGGTAAGACTAATGTGAACAACACATGAGCCAAATAAAGTGGAGTGAAACACAGCCTGTGGGGGGGAGGGGGAGGGGGCGGGGGCTGGTGCCTTTGCTGCCAACAGCGTATACTGCAGGCAGAGGAATACATGATCGCCCTGAGATTATGGAATTTAAGTCATTCTGGGTCAAATGAATTGAAAGAGAGCGTGGATGTGAAGATGACTCATTTGTAAGCAAATATCTATGAATCATCGTGTCAGTTTTGTCCCACATACACACGCACAGTGTTTTACAGCAGATAGGTGAAGGCTTCCCTCGTCAAACCTTTTCCCCTTTATTTCTTACCATAAAACATACCATGGCTAGTACTGGCATCATCAATAGCTCTATTTTCTTTAAGATGATAATGATGACTGAAATGTAATCATAAGAAAATTCCATCCACAGCTGTTAGAAAATAAGATAAGCAGTAGCGGGTGGAAAAGTCTGGGTTACTAACTTTACCCATTTCCCATTCTAATCGAGGGTCTCTCATGTTCTCCCCATGTGTGCGTGGCTTTTCTCTGGGTTCTCCGGTTTCCTCCCACAGTACAAAAAACCAGCAGCGGTTAATTGGACACTCTCACTCAGACTCTTGACCGTGGGTGTGTGTGAGTGAGAGTGGAGGTGGGAGTGGCTCCAGCTACCTGCGACCCTCATGTGGAGGATAAAGTGGTAGACAATGAATGAATGACATAAACAAATATTCACCCATCTTCTACCACTTTATCCTCCACATGAGGGTCATGGGGGGGAGCTGTGCCAATCTCAGCTGACATAGGGTGATAGGCGGGGGTCACACCCTGGACAGTTCACCAGTCCATCACAGGGAGACATGTAGAGACAAAGAACCATTCACTCTCACACCTACAGTTAATTTAGAGTGACCCATTTACCTAATGTTTTTGGACAGTGGGAGGAAGCTGGAGAACCTGGAGAAACCCCCCCACCCCACACACACACACGTTATGCACTCCATGCAGAAAGGCCCTTGTTCCAACTGGGGCTTGAACCCAGGACTTTTTGCTGCAAAGGCAGGAGCGCTAACCACTAAACCAACCAATTTAATTACTGTATTAATATTTGCATCTTTCACTGAGTGGAAGAATGCTGTGGTTTTTCCGTAACATGCAAACCCCACGCAGAAAGACCCTTAGTTGAACTGCAATTCAAACCAGTGACCTTGCTGCGAGGCAACAATGCTAGCCACTATGCCATTGTACGACAAATGTGCAAAAAAAAAAAAACAGGCTTATGGAAACAAGCCTTCTGTTTTTTTCTTACATGTGCTGTGATGCGTTGGGGAAGGCGGAGCTATACTGTGGGGCGGAGTCCTCTGGGCCGTGTGGGGCGACATGGCTGAGGACCATCATGACAGGGCGGTGAGGGTACATCATCTTGGACATGCGGAAGTAGTTGACGCTGTCATTGGTGATGACGTCAGTCAGGTAATCCTGTGGAGTCGGACAGACACAACTCAAATAATAATCCACAATCGATGTGAGTGCAGCCTTCGTGCCTTAAAGGTATAATTCAAATATTTTTGAAGGCACTGACACTCGCCCTTTGCACTTTAGACATGAAAAGATGGACTTTAGTGAATGAGAGTGAGTGCTTTATACACTTTTTTGAAATGAAATTCTCAGTCTGAAAAATCTGTCTAATGATGAAATAAACATATTATAGACTTAAGCAGGTGTAGATGTTATTAAATGAGCTCCTTGCTTGTGTTTTCACTGAGATCGAGCCTCTGCTGCTTATTCCAGGTGGAGCAGAGTCAGCACTAACTATGTGTCAGTGCCTCACACAACCACACTTAATGTACTATCCCTTTAAAGTCAGCTATAAATCCAAATTAAGAAAAAGAAAACAATTTATCAATGAAATAAACTCACAGTGGAAAGAAGCAATATTCAAATGTAAGTAACCTTTGAATGTTTTTCTTATACTGTGCAGGTCAGCATTGTGCCTGAGAGAGGAATGAGCACGATTTCTACCTTTGAGTAGTTGCTGCTGTGTTTCTCTCGCACTCCGTTCCTGCAGAGCGTGTAGTTGTAGAAACGGGAGTTCTTCACCAGCGCCACCCACTCCTTCCAGCCAGGGGGCACATACGAGCCGTTGTACTCATTCAGATACTTTCCAAAAAAGGCTGAGTGAGGAACAGGATTATGTTAATGAATGTGTGAAGCTCTCAACTTAAAGGTCTCGTGTGTAACTTTCAGGTGAATTTTCTTTCATTTTGAGTGTACAAACACCTGAATTGTTGTTTTTAAATATTGTGTTTATACACACTGTGCCTTTAAACTACGTTAGCTATACGTGGATCAAATGTGGACTGGTCACCTGTCCTGTATCCGGAGTTGTTGAGGTGCACGGCAAACGTGTGCGGCTCGTGGTGAGCTTGCCATGAGGGCGAGGAGCAGTTTTCGTTGTTGGTGAAGGTGTGGTGGTTGTGCACATACTTCCCCGTCAGGATGGACGAGCGGGACGGGCAGCACATAGGTGTGGTGGAGAAAGCGTTGGAGAAGTGCGTGCCGCCCTTTTCCATGATGTGCCGCGTTTTGTTCATGGCCTGCATTGAGCCTGGGGGGAGAACAGAGGGGGTGGGGGTTGTGTGGAGGCAGAGCAGGAGGATGAGCGGGGATTCAAAGCCCGTGAATTGAAATGCAAGAGACACAGAGAGGACATGAGAGTGAGAGACTGCAGAAAACAGACTGGATTACATGTGAAACATATAAAACATGTGGCATGGTGAGGGAAAAAACGGGGAATGCATCATTTTAGTCCAAGTGTAACCCATTTGGACGCTGTGTACTGAAAGCTTTTCAGGCTGATGGGGATTGTTTGGGCAAACAGATGCTTGACCATAAATTCCTGCTCTTCAATGGGAGTCTTTTAACCAGCAATCACAGGGGGACAAAAGATGTCACCGAGGCCATTATACAGCCACTTCAGTCCAATACGCCGCTAAAGGACTTAAGCCGGTAGGGAGATGGCCAGGATTTGGCAACCAGACAATGGAAGTCATAGGCCGCCTTCGTTTCATGCCAGCAATGAAGGAGTTGGCAAGTGGAGCACATGACTTTGAGTGGGCCAGTTGTGATAGTGCCAAGAGGCAGCTTTAAGCTGACTTTCCCCCTCACTGATGCTGTTGGATACACAACGGGAGAGAAAAAGAGAGACAGATGCACACACAGGAAACACATACGCACAAGAACGGAAGGATGTTGGACGACGCTCTCTTACCCAGCTCAATGTCCTGATCGTCAGTGAGGATCAGGATGATGTTGGGTCGGATGTTGCGAGTGTGACGGTCCTTCTGCGGACGAGACCTGAGGCGGTAGCCAGACAGATAGCCAGAGCCCTGGGCCACAGGGATCACCTCCACCAGGACGAGAAGCAGCAGAGGAAGAGAGACAGAGGCGGAGAGCACGCGCCCTGCCATCACGCTAACCTGCAGTCACCTCCACGGTCCTCACTCAACCTGAGACACAGAGAGAGAGAGAGAGAGGGAGATAAAAATAAACATACATGATAGAAAACAGCAGATGCAAGCCCTGCTCGGCCATTACAGGGTGCTCTCCCTCACAAATGGAGCAGTTTAGGCTGAGCTCAGCTTGTTAATAAATCATTAATGATGCATTAGTGTGGTGTCATTGGCTGTGTGTAATGATCTCTGGTGATGAGCACATGGCTGCCAGGCTGAGGCTAATGGGCCTGGGCCCGGGGCCAGCACAGGCCTCACCTCCCCTTGAGAGGGTTAGGATGGATATGAGGGATGAGGGGAGGTGAAGAGGAAAGAGAGGATGAGAAGAGAGGGATGAAGAAGGGGTCACCATTTAAAGAGAGAGAATCTTACACGACAGAGAAATGTGTAAGCACCTGTGTAAATGAAAGCAGGAGTAAATGACAGTAGTAATATCACAGAGGCAAACACAATAAAAAGAAAATGACAAACTCTGCTCTCTGTGTAGTGAGAAAAAAAACTTACAGTCAATTTCCTGTCACATTGAGCTTCCTCTAAATGAATCTCTGCATGTCTTTCACCCAAACTACACTCTCTATAACTTCTCCTCATAAACCCCTCTGCAGTTTACCATGGCAACAGTTACTGTTGTCTTATGTATGACCTGGAATTAGCATGAAACTGCAGGAGCAAATTGCAACACAAATGCAATATAACAAAGCAATATGAGCAGTTGTCTCTACCTTGGATTTTATGAAGCACTCACTCATAGTCAGTGATAATCTGCTGTACACTCTCATTGAAAACATGGCTGCCAGTGAGGATACAAGGACAATCAGATGGATATTAGCCACTCAAAAAAACATCTACATCTGCTTGGAAATACTATGTTTGCTGCTTTATATTATACTGTTATAAACTTCTCACTCGCCTGAATCAAAGTCCATAGATAAATGAACACATGAACTTACTGATGGAAACAGCAGTAAATCAACAACTCTTTTGTTGTGATGATTTTCTCTGTACACTTTGGTGACTTAAGCCGGTGTAGATGTTATTAGGTGATGCTGATTTACCTTGTGCCCCCTGCTAGCAGCCATGTTTTCAGTGAGGACCAGTGACCACGTCTAATGCTGCGTTCCATTTCACTCAGAAGTTGGAAATGGGAGTTATGTCACCCCCAAGTTCACCACAGTAACTCGTGTGAGCAATACCAGTGGATAACAACGCTCTCCATGGTATTATGCACACACAAACAGCATTGCAACATGTCCAGCTACAAATAGGCTCATGGAGCCTTTAGGCTGGCTCAGTGAATTCAGCACTGTATGTATCCACATCTTTAAAAAACAACAACATTCAAACATAAATTAAATTAAATTAAATTAAATTAAATTAAATTAAATTAAATTAAATTAAATTAAATTAAATTAAATTAAATTAAATTAAATTAAATTAAATTAAACATTTGGCAGAAGATATATCTTGATACCTCTACAATAATAACAAAAAACTTCATTAACCTTGTAATCCATGTTCCTGAGTCTGTCTTTCACATGCCCATAATCATTAACACTGTTTACTGCAGTGACAGATACTGTATTCCACTGAAAGGTAGGGGTCCGAGCACGTGTGTGTGTTTGTGAGTCCACAAACACGCGAGTTTGATGATTAAGACGGTAACGCAAACACAACGGCAGGCTTTCTCTGCTGGGCCTGGAAAACAGTTTGTGAGGATTTGCGGAGGCAAGTCAACACAAACATTACCAGTGCATATAAAATACAATAAAAGACAAGATAATGCAATTACAAGAGGTGCTTTGGAGCATTTAAGTGTGAGTTGAATGCACAAAAATCTGCGTTGAGCCAAAAGTTCCCTGTTCCTCTGTGGTGTATCAAGGTCGTCCCTATCACACACACACAGCCATGCTCATCTTCATCCTCCTCCACACACACAGAAATGAAATGTATGACAGCAGCTGTGTTTGCTCTGGTTTCCCACTCCAGGGCATATGCTTCTTCCCTGGGGGAGCATGAGAGCTCTGACCCAGGGTACTGTGTGTGTAGAAATCATCCTTGTTCCTGTCTTGTGTTCACTCGCTGCCTGAATCCCTCATGTCTGGCACGGGAAGACCAAGAAAACCATTTCAAAGAGTGATCCACATTTATTTCTGTCTGCTGTGAACAGTTATTATTTACAGTGAATTTAGACTGCACTCAGCACTCAGTCCTCTATCGAGTGTGGTTTTGTGGTGTAGAACAGTTGGGTTGAGGCCCACAGAGGGGTCGTGGGAAAGGCTTTTGTGTCATCAAATCATAATTCATAAATAAAAAAAGCACGCAACCACAAGAAAAGCCTGGTGTGAAGCTACTTCTGATGGTGTTTATTTTGTATTTCATGAATAGAAACAATGCATGAGTTCTGTCAAGCAATACTATCAGACCTGACTGAGGGAGTGTTTGTGTATATACAGCAGCAGCTCAGGGGCGGGCGTGAACAAAAAGTATCCCATCAAGGACTGGGTCTACTGAGCAGTAAAATCAACTTCTGACTCTTTTACCCTCCGACCTGTTTGCGGCTGCTTCACTTTACTGCAAATAGGCCACATATACTTACATTGATTTGAATTATCTTGTTTTAAGAAAAATAATTGGGTAAGCACATTTTGCTTGGCTAGAATGTTTGAAACTAGCTCCTAAAAATACATTTGCAGACACTTCAGACTGTGCTGTTTGTTACAAGAAAGAAAATCAGGCCATCACAGGTCCTGTTAGAAATGTTTCATGAGTCTTCCTTTACTGATCGAGCTATTTTTTCATGCTTTTCTTGCTTGTCAAGATCATTGTTTTTTAGGTTAAAAAAAGGAACAATTTCCCAGAAACTGGGCTTATTTTACTTTCTTGAAAATCAATTTTTGGAGTCGGCATTGTGTGAACTCATTTGGCATTGGTGTAACAGACATGTGTTTAAAGGTCACACACTCTGCAGTCTTAAAAACAGAGGTCAGTGATCGTGTGGATACATTTGAAATGAAACACAAAAGCCAGTTCTCTGCTGACACTCAGGAAGCTGAGAAAACCTTCCTTTTTTTATAAAGCATATCGTTAAGGCTGAACCAAGGGAACCTGGACTATCCCTTAATTATGCTGCCATAGGCCTGGACTGATGGGGACTGAACGCTCTATTACTATTAGTATTATTAGTATTAGTATTATTATCAGTAGTAGTAGTAGAAATTATTGCTATATTATGATTTCTACTGAAATCTATCATTTTCTACAACTATTCATGCTCCTGCTTGTATTAATGACATTGTAATTCTATAAAAATGGGTTTCTCTTCTCCTCTCTCTATAAAATCTGCCATTTAGGCAGAAACACAAGCCAACATGAGTAAATAAAAACTGAGCAAAACTCATTAAAGGCTGGGGGCCGTGAGAGGGGAGTTGCAGGGCCGTACACTTGCAGAATATAAGATCATAGGGAATAAGCTGAGAGGAAATGTTTGGGGGCCAAGGATCATCTGAGGTTACACTAATGCCAAGTGATGCCTGGAAGTCAGAACAGAGGAGCAAAGTTCTTCACTTGAGTTTCTCGCTTGTAAAGATGGTCTAAGAGACAGTAGCGCAGCGCTGCTGAATAAAAGTTTAATGTGGCTTATCTTTTATTGATAAGACTGAATTATAAATGCAATGACAACCAAGCTCGCCGTGTCACAGCACAGGCTGAATGGTAAGAAGGTGGCAAGAGTAGAGGGATACACCAGATCCACAGACAGGTAGTGAATATGACACTGTCCACCAGCACACATCTGTCCTCTCAGAGTCCAAGTGTGGCAGTGGGGGGGGAAGAGTGTGTATTATAAATCTTCCAAAGACTTTTCCCCCTATAAATAAAACACATAGAGTTTGAAACAGGCTCAAAGTCTGATTCATACAATCTACAGCCTCTTGAGAAGGAACACAGACAGAATACAGAAAAACCTGTTACATAGAAAAAAAGGAAATGTCATGCCATACATATGAAATTTAATCAGCAGCACAACCATAATGCAAATGAAATACGGAGGTGAGAAGCCACAGACTCTTGGATTCTCTATCACAAATGTGAGGGCTGGAGAGAAGAGGATGATGGAAATGTAAACTGTAAAATAGTAAAAAGAAGAGAGAAGCTTCGACTCTGCCATCGCAGGATTTTTCACAGGAAAACTAAGGATGCAGCGAGTACAAGTATGATGACACTGAGTAATTAATACAATTATAGCAAAATAAATAAGTAAATAATTTGTCTCCCTTTGACTGTGAACAAAATAAATGAGATACTATTGCTTTCTTTATTTTTGCTGTAAAATATTTGCTGCTTGACAAAGATGAATACAAGACTAGAGATGAATATTTCCAGGTATTTACATACAGATATCTTAACTTACAACTAGAGGGAAGATAGCCTGGTTTGTAACGGAGCACCACATTTGTAGGTGAGCAATAATATAGGAACAAATAGACTTGAATTAGACACATCCGGTTATTATTGGTCACCTGCTCAGCTCACTTGATATGTTAAGTGTTATCGGGGGCAGCAGTATCGGCATTGGACCGATTATCTTAAAGTATCAGTGCATCCCTCATGAAAAGTACTGTACTTTACATACAAAACAGTAGGGCTGTAAACTCCTCATCGACTGGTCGATTTATTGCCGTGAAATTAATAATTTCATACAGTCTATGGTTCATTTCATCAGGAGCACCCCTGTTCCACAGGTAACAGTATGTCTTCACAGAGCACCCCAGTTGTTTTCAGTGTTTTGGATTAGCCCAACCCACTAGAGACAGATAGACTAAAGAACGTCTGGTGGTTTTGTTTAATTTTGATCGTTTAATTTTAAGCTGCAGTCAGTCGTCCTCTAACATCCATGTCAAAAAAAGTCGAATGCAAAGCTCGACTACAAACATGGCATATCATATACTGCAAAAATGCTAAGCTAACTTGTCTTTTGATTAAACAAATATATCAGAATTGGCATATTTCAATGTTTTAAAACAAACCAGCAAAGATTAAATAGACACATCCGCATCTGAATGTGCTATCAAGCAAACAGCTTTGGTGCACGCTGGTTTAGTTAATGTGTGACTTTGTTCCCACAGGTCTGTCTCTCTGTGAACAGATCTGCTAAATCCCCAACAAAAGTTGGTATTCAGATGCAAATTCCACATCAACTTGCATCCACTCCTCGCAGAGAAGTTTGTGTGGGTGTCTCTAAAAGTGTGTGTGTGTGTGTGTGTGTGTGTGTGTGTGTGTGTGTGTGTGTCAGAGCAAGGAGTTTACAATTTGCAATACAGCATGGAAGAGGCCATGGTTTGCTGCCATCTTTCATCAATCATTCTCAGCGTGCAAATCGCTGCGCTACCAGTACCTGGAAAAACAAGTCCAAAATCATTAGACTCAAATGGGCTCGTCAGTATCACACCTCACTAACAAAATATATTAAGTTCCTCAGCGGGGTAGTTTTTGCTGAGCACTAAAACACTTGGTTTCAGAAAGACACACAATAGTCTTTGAGGTGCAGGAATGTGGACCATCAGCCACACACTGACCCAAAAGTGAGGATTCAGGTTTGCACTGGATCACTGGATCACTGGATCGGATATCCTAAAGATACAAATGGAAACTCCAAAACAATCCAGAAATCCTATATATTACATGCTTCACTATGCATCCATCCTGATGGGTAAAGCCAGAGTTACACCTATCCAAGAGATGCAGTGTGTCGACAGAGCACTCTCCCCGAGCCGGATCCATGTTTGGATGAAGTGGAGTGGGAGGGTGGCTAAACAAAGGGTCTTTACCAGGAGAAGCCAAACATCCACTGATCAACACGTAAGCCACACTTATTTTGAGAGATATTTGCCAACAGCTTGGTCATGTTGCTTGTAATCACACACTGTCCACACTGAGGAGGGAGGACTGGATTACAGGCGCCAATTCAGCGGTGAGGAGACTTATTGCAGAGGATACAGTACAGTCAAGTGCTATGGCGTGATATTCACCTGTCCAGTAGAGCAGATGCACGCATTAATGCATTACATGGGTTCATCTGCAGAAAAGGTCACGTCGTTCACATTCGGTCTGACAATGGGACTCATTTCAGGAGCAGAGAGAGAACTCAAGAGAGGTACTCACATCCCTGAATCAGGAGTGTCTGTGTGGATCCTGGGAGCTGATTGATTCGGCACAGGAGGTTCCAGTATTAAAGCGCTGATCATCCCAGCTGCAGTGGACTTCCCTTCAACCAGTTGGAGGCAAACTGCCAGCAGCTGTATTGTGCCTGTGTTTTTAATAAACCTGTAAAATGGTTTGGTTAATTTGATGCTGGTGGTTTATTGGGAGTCTCCTTATTGTTTTCGCCATCAGGTTTTCCCCGAGGCCTGGTTGAAACACTGCTGACTTTGTTGTGAACGTGGGCTGTTGCTGCTGAAGCTGTCTGAACCCCTGCTGCAGCATGCAACTTAAACAGCACTTTTTTTCTCCTACTTTATGGGAATATTCTATTTAATTATTATTAAATGGTCATTTTTCTTTGGTTTGATGAAAACATGTTGTCCTTAAATTTGAAGAAAACAAAAATTTTAAACAAGAGTAGGTTTATTTTGTATTATAATACAGCAGTAAGAAGTATATGCATAAAGCAGATTGTAGAGAACACACCACTAGACTGATTGTCGAGATTATTGTGGAGTTACAGACATGAATGATGTTCAGAGCTACGTGCAGATTATTGTCACCAAACCTTTGTTTTTAGTTAAGACACTGACGACAACAGAAGGACATTTTATTTTAATCATCAATTCACAACTGGCTACTTTGAAGCAAATTAAGTAAATGATGACGTAGGAACAATGAATGCATATAAGATTGAGGAGTAATGTGTAATCTAGGTTTCTCAACAATTGTGTTGCTGTTTATCTGTTTGTTGAATGACACGTCCATGTTTATCTATGTATTTATTATATTGTTTTTGGTTTCTCAATGGACTTGCTCAAAAATATTGTTATGCTAGTATATACTGTTTCATTATTTTTCTTATCAGGTAATGTCGCGTTGATATATTCGTAATTAAAGCTTGGTATTCATTTACAGTATCTGATCAGACACATATTCCTCACATTGACTCAGAGCTACATTAGAAAGTGTTTAATTTCCATATCAGAAATCATCCACATCCCTCCCAGGGCTGCAGCAATTAGTCGTCATTACCAACATTGATTATTAGAATGAAATTGTCAACGTGTTACATGAAAACACTGCCTCTGTCATATCATGTTCACTCACCGCGGAATACTACAGGAAGTGATGGGGTTTTCTGAACCAATGAAAATCTACATGTTATGTCCATTACACTTAACAATCGCCTGTTATTACACACTAATAACAGACCGACAAATATCACTGTTGACCAATTACCATCAAGTATGCAACCATTTCAACCAAGTCATGAGCTATTACATGAGTAGCTGTCGTAACATTATTAGTATTTATTCTGAATAAACAGAAATAATTGTGAATTGCATTAAAATTCAAAATATAAGTCCCTAAAAACTTCAAAAATTATACACTGACTGTGGTGAAAACTTAATTAACACTCTCCCTAGGGCAGGGGAGTCAAACTCAAATGACCTGAGGGCCTATGAGCGTCTAATCTGGTCAAGAGGGGGGCCGATCTAGAGAAGAATATGATTTACCAATATTCCATCATATATAATAAAGATATCCATGACTATATTTCGCAGAATTTCAGTACAAAAGTGCTCGTTTTGAAATGGAACGATGTCTACCTCTGTATAATGATGCAAAATAGATCTATGAATATCAAAAACAGAGAAATAAATCTAAAATGAAGTCAATAATAACATGGACAACTGTAATTAAAACACCAAACAGGCTTTTATACATATGTCATTAATAATGTAATTTAATGTTGAAGGCAACACATTTACTACTGTGATAATAACAAACAAATGTCTTATTGTTATTACTACTAAAAAAAAATTAAAGGTAATATGGTGAATTTAGAGTGTCCAATTTGCCTAATCCCCAAATCTGCATGTTTTTGGTCTGCGGGAGGAAATTTCAGAACCTGGAGTAAACCCACGCACACACGGGGAGAAGATGCTCGATAATTAGATTGATAACAGGAATTATATAGAGCCTTAAAGCAAGGAACGCTATACACATTAATACTAATGGCTAAAGATAAAGATTGTGCCCCAACAAGGCATCTCTGGCAAAAATAGAGCACATTCCCAGAACCATACTAAAGAAAAAAATATTTCAGCTCAAAAACAGTCTTAACATTACACGGATAAAGTTGTAATAATTATGAGAATATACATTCTTTTCATCTTTTTTGTAGTGTACAAGATGTGGCAGCTAATTCTTAATTGCAATGTCATATGGCTTCGAATCAATATGCCATGAAGCACTGAACCTTCTGTTTTTGTACTGTTGTTCCAATCCTTCTGGATCCAAAAAGTCCAAAACTCTAAAAGTCTGTCATAGTTTAAACCCGGATTAAGTGGTTTTGTTTTTGTTTACCAGTGAGGATGAGGTCGGGCAAACTCCTGAATGTTTGGGCCCAATTCTCCAAACATCAGACATGAGTTCATGTCCCACAACACCTTCTCGTCGCCAACTAAAAAGCCTGAAAGGATATTCAGAAAATCTGGTTTAAAATAGCGCCTCCAAGTTACTTTTATAAACGTGCCTTAGCTTCCTAATCACTAACTTTAATAGTGGTGGATGACACGAGATAAAGCAGAGGCTGATCCCATTCACTGGGAAGATTTCATTTAGATTTCCCTCAGGTTCTGATATGCTTGGCACTCAGCAGAAATCCTCAGGAGACAGTCACAACCTGTGCCGCAATTTCCTGTTTGAATACAGACACAAAAGAGCAGTGGTTGGGCTTTGACATTGAGAAAAATAACATTTCTGCTGCGAAGAAGCGAGTGTGACATTTGAATGTTGGACTCAGTGTTTCTTCGTTGTTTATTATAAGATTTAACATTATCTTGTGCTTAGCCATTGTTAGCAATATCAGTTAATAACAATGCTCGACAGCACAGTGTCGTATTTATGGTTAAAAATGTGAGTTTTCGTGTACGAAAAACGATGTGTATGAATGAATTGTATGATGATTTACTGAGAAACAAATATGCTATGCTATGAAGAAGAACTATGCTGTATTTTAACAGCTTCCCCGTCATCGTGATGGTTAATGTCTTGGTGGTGGGAAGACTGGGGGTTGTATCCACTCCCCCTACTGTCTCTATGTTAGTGGAAAACCACTCTTACAAGATCAAAGGTCTCATGGAGTCTAAACATCGCCTTTTTCCGAACGGCGAGAACTGATTATTAACACAGAAGCATGCAAAACGCTCGCTGTTGCACTTTTAAACTCCATTATAAACAAATGCACATGGCCAGGAGTGGGGAGTGCCTGTGGTGAGTTTTTACAACAGTGAGGATGAAGCAGAAGACACAAGGGGGCGCTCCATAGAGAAAAAGGTGAAAAACCGACCAGACACAAGTTATACTTTAAATGTTCTCATATGTTTAAATTGACCTCACTAAGACAGGTTTGAATCCAAATTCCACGCACACACGCACTAATAGAGGTTTTCCTCCTCTTTATCCAGCGCCTGTGGGATGAACTGGAGCAGTGATGACTGTAAACCAGACTAAGATTAAACAGCCCACATTAGTGTCTGACCTCACTAATGCACCTGTGACTGGATGAGGGCAAAGGATCCAAAGTATTGCAGTACAAGATGTTCAAGCACCTTCAAACACATTCAATAATGAAACATCTCCGCACTGCACTTCAGCGTCCACATACGTCGTCCGTGTAGTTTCCTGTTTTGATTGCTGACTTGAGGCGGAAATATAATATAATATTAATGAGCATGAAGAGCCACATGGCCTCGCAGTAAAGACCCAGGTTCACAACCCACCTATCGCCCCATGTCAGCTGAGACTGGCACAGCTCCCACTCCACTCCCGCGACCCTCATGGAGGATAAAGCGGGAGAAGATGGATGGATGGATGGACTTAGACAAACTGCCCTCACACGTCACCTTGTGGTAGTGATAGTGATGATCTCCACCTCTGCAACTCTATAAACCTCAGGGCCCATTATCTTTTAAATGGTTTCAGCGCAAGAGAGAGCGATGAGATGTCGGCAAATAGGTGGAAGAAATAAGTGGGTGAGAAAGAGAGGGAGGAAGGGAAAGAGAGAGAGAGGGAAAGAAAGAGACTATGATGGTGTCAGCTCAGACAAAAGGCCCCAGTCATGATATATTCTCGCTGGAGAACAAAGAGCTCTGACAGACTCCCTCAGTTTCTCTGTTGACTATAAATGTGAACCATATGCACCCACCCACACACACACACACACACACAGACACACACACGTGTAAAAACAAGATTTGGGCTAATTATCTCTGATTCTGAAGCAAATGAACACAAGCATATTGTTATATTGTTCTCAAATAGTTTGGCCCCAGCAGCAGCATCAGCAGCACTGGAGGAGCATCACACTGCTACTGTCTGACTTTTTCACTCGTCCAGGTTCAACAAAACAACTCAACAGTCAACATATTCCTAATAATGAGCTTGGATTGCAGCCAGCGTCGTCAAAGCGGCTGCTGCTGCTGCCGCTGCTGCTGCTGCTGCTGCTGCCGCCGCCGCCGCATACTTTGGTGAGTGAATTCAAGTCTTCATCCCTTCACTTTCATTCACTCCACCTCGCTCTCACTCTGTTTCCAGCAGCAACACAGTGGCATCCACGGCTAGCGTGGTGGTCTGCAGGTTTTCTGAGGGTCTGCAGCAGGGTCAGGGCATTAACCCTTCCTCCACTGCACCCTTGCAATGTGCTCCATGAGACTCCCAAAGAGACCACAGAGATGTTAGAGAGAACACAAACAGAGCCCTGATTGTCCCTGACTTGGGTTCGACCCCCCCCACACACACACACACAGCCCAACCCCCCCAGGGTTTAAGACTCAGAGAATGAGCAACTGTCAGGGGTGTTTTGTAAATACGTTGCTGTTTTCCCTTGACATAGGTTTATTCAGACGTCTGAGGGAATGGTGCCTGCTTTGCAGTCTGCGAGTGTCCTGCCTTTCCTGTCCTATTGAGCTCTGTATGGGAAAGCCATTTGTGGTGCATGTGAAAGAGCGGCACGTCGCCAGCTCCTTTGAGACGGGGGCCGACAGCAGAAACAAGTGAGCAAGCTGGTGGACAGGGCAGCCCGCAGAGTGATAGCTGTTTCTTATTGGCACTTACTGACCAGAGGCAAAGCCCCCCTACAGTGTGTTACATCTCGCTTAAATGGATTACAAACAAATCAGCCTGGGACCTTTGTTCCACCGACCACCTCACTGAGACCTTCATGCAGCCTTGTGACTTCTGTATCACATTCTCTAACTGTTGCACTGATGACAAACCAAACATCACTCACAATGTGCTCCGTAAAAACATCAGACTGGGATAAACATGGTGATATCTATCTACTCGTGGTAATGCACAGTTCATAATCTGCACATTAGATCATTTTGTTTGTTTCAACTATCATTTGTTGTGTTTTAATTCCATGCCATTCCTTCCACATTAGCACCATTACGATTCATCTTAAGTAAACAACTGCCATCTGCTGCAGATGTGATCATACTTTTGTTTTTCTTTACCTAATAAATAATTGCGTTCAGTGACTTCAGACCTGGTGTTTAATTTTGTTCTGAGAGATCAGATGAAAGCCATTAAGTACAACTGTTCACACCTATTAACATTATTAACATGCTTCTTGGTTACAATTCACAATTCACCCCGCCCAGCCTCTCCCCCCCCCCCAAAAAAAGAAAACAACAACTCTGGAGTTCACCACATTCCATTTGAGAAGTTGGAAGAAAACATGCAAATGTATGCACTCTTAAACTCCTCCTTGTATGGACAGGCTCACGTGACACACACGTGACGACATTCTTATGCAAGTGTAGACATAAATCTGTCCTCAGGGTGCATCACAGAACATTAACACTGATCAACACACGACTTCTTTTTATTTCATGCTGCAGCAGCGTGAGCATCGCTTCAATTTACTCAGCTCCTCACAAGTTCTTTCTGTCTGCGTCACTCATGCAGACACATGTACACACACATTCTTCATTTCCATAATCATCATAACTAAAAGCCTAACCCTTAATCTAATCTTAACTTAAACCCAATCGCCCTAAAACCCTCAAAAATGTCCCCACAAGATCAAAACGTCCTCACAAAGATGATCAGAATCAATATTTGTTTTCACAGCCCAGTACACACACACACACATCACAGACTCACAAACATTATTTCTTTAAACATTATTTCTGTGTGCTATAGTGAGATGGAGTCACAAATGGTCAGTGAGACACATCCAGGATCCAGTCGTACACAGAAGGGAGATTTAGCATGCGGTGGTGGGGGCCATCTTTGCTGGTGTTAAGCACACCCTTGGGGGTTAGAGAGGTGACGACCACTTCTTTACTTCTCGTCTCCTCCCATTCTGGGTGCTAACCCCCTGTTCTTCAGCAGCTGGCTTTCTCCTGACCCTTTTGTTGATGGATTATTGGGGTTTTAGAGACACACACACTCACTGGTCCTTCCCTCCCCTATCAGAAGCACACTGGGGTTTAAGATTAGAGCACAGAGGGGAGACCTTCACACAGTGATCTTAATTACAGAAGCTTTCTATGTATGGCCACTAAAATTCCCATGTTCCCAAATTTGTGTGACTCAAAAATGACCTCATGCAGAGCACTTGTCTACTTAGGGAATGTGGGTTTCACAGCAGGAATGTTGAACTTGAATAAAACAGGGCAACGTTTTTAAACCTAAAACAACACATTAGGTTTAAAAGTTCACCGAGAGCAAACATTAACATGTGTAGTTATCATGACAGTAATACTTTCTAAATGATCCACAACAATGAAAAGTCACTAACACATGCTGCTTTATACAGGACAGCAAACATTCTGACATTCACCCATGCACACAGCGCGTCTATGTTTCCATCGCACATCTTTCATACCCGTGCAAAAGCTGCTGGCACAGCCCTCAGAACAACATGTGACAAGCCAAGCCAGGCGTCGAACCCACAAGCTTCCATTTGAACAACAACAACTCGCTCTATAGCCCATGTGAAAAACATAAATACGTAAATAATCCCACAGGCACACGCACACACACATTGTGAGTGAATAGCCACAGGTCTGCATCACCTATGGCACAGCTGCTCACACTCACCATCTGTCTGTCCTGACCTGTGATGGAGTCTGTGCAGGGAGCCTATAAGTGGTCAACAAAGGGGGTCCCTGGCATTCTGCCAACCCACTAATGACAGCGAAGCTCCAACCGTCTCTCCTGTGGACTCTTGAGGTCTCTCTGTGGTGTTTGGGTATTGATATTGTACTGAGTTGCAAAGGCCTTGGCAGCCTTTTAATGAAGGCTCAGATTGATCAGGCACAACTGTGGATGATGCTTATAGGCCATCACTGAGAGGGTGACCTCTCCCTCTGTGTCCTCTCCCTCTGTGTCACTGACTGAGGAAGGAGACAAATACTCACAGGACACTGCATTGTCCTCCATTCATTCAGACTAACTAGACAAAGCTGTATCACTATACTATACACATCAGGTTCTAATGTGTGTTGGAATGACAATAAAGAATCTTGAATCTTGAACCAGACCCTCCCCTACCCAGGAACGAAACTTAGATAAAAAAAAAAGACTCAAAAGCCGAGTGGACGCAGCAAAATGTTCTAAAATGACAGATCTGTTTGTAAGCACAAGCTCCACCTCAGCAGCGGGTGCAGGGCCGTCAGCGACATGAAGAGTGCAGAAGTAGCCCCATCGAGTGCATAAGTGCACAGCTCTAATGTGCAAGTAGCTATTCAGGTGGATGAGGAGGAGAGAGATGAGACCCAGAGGGACGAGACCCAGAGGGACAGATTACAGAGCTGTGTGTGTGTGTGTGAGAGAATTGCCTTTATAGCCTTTGTTTTCAAATAATGCTATGAGGAGACTTGATGTCCAGTGTTATGTTAGCTTGCCATAAAGTAATAGTAATAGCAGGTGTTACAGCTTACAGTTATTATCATGTAATATTAGTGAAACATTGCTTTGCTGATGATTAATCATTGGTAGGTAGTATGGCTGCAGCAATTATTCAATTAATCGATTGCTAATCAATGACGGTTTTAGAGTTGTTGTTTTTTAACAATTAATACAAGCGTTTGGGATTTTTCAGTTTCTTAAATGTGAATATTTATGGTTTCTTTGCTCCATTTGACAAAAAAATCATTAAAACTGAAAAGACATTTGAGAACATCATGATTTCCAGGTTTGTTAAACAGTGATAGACTATTTTCAACATTTTATGGACAAAAGAATAGTGAGTGAGTAGTGAAAGAGCATGGTCACTCTCTTCCATGTGCCTTACTGCGCTTTATTTTAATTTTTGAAACAACACAAGGTGTGCATGTATCCTCTGGTATGTCATATCGCATAAATAATTATGGAGGATCGCCATGGCCATAAATGCCAGGGCACACAGCTCTCATCGAGTGTATCTGCTCCACATGACTCTCTGTGTTTAGATCTCATTCACTCCCATGCTGCACAGAGGAAGTCATCTGTTTTATGTCATCAATGTCATTATTATTATTATTATTATGAAAACTTTGAGGAGTGAATTTTACTGCAGCCATTCAGCAGTTTGATGGTAGAAACACTTCATGTCCCCGCTCTGCTGTTGAAGTCAGGTCTGATAGTATTGCTTGGCAAAGTACACTAACCCTACGGGGCAAAACAACATAACAGAAATATATCCTGATAAAGCATCTGCGATGACTTTTCCTCATTTTAAACATCCTATTTGTTATATTAAATATAATTGTGAAATACACTAAATATTATAACATAAATTTGATATATCGATTAAAAATTTAAAAAAAGTCAAACTTCTTATAGTCAATTTCATTGTTTCTAATACATGTAAATATCCTTCATTTAACATTAAAAGTGCAGCTTTCCATGCATGTGTGAGAGCAGCTATAGTTAAGATTTAGTAGATAAATATTTAAAGGTGCTGCCTGTTGGCCTCTGTAAAGGCACTCCAACTTTCCATCCTTCCTGCACCCTCCACCTGTCTGACTGCACAGGCTCATGTCAAGGTCACAGCTGTGGCCTCTGGGACTGCACTCTGTCCTATTAGCCTTCCATTAGGAGGCAGTCAGAGAGACAGCCAGCTGTCGGCCCCGCTGTGCTTGTGATCATGACCCCGGCTCAGACTCTGGACCCTCGGGGATCTACAGCGGTGATCAGGGTGCAGGCAGAAATGAGACTGCTGCTCACCACTCTGGGGAGGAGAGGAGGCTGTGACTCTGCTGGCCTGGCCTGGTTAGTCACACTTAAAATGACATTACCAATCATACTCATATGGGAGAAACACCTTTGGTGGCTTTGGAATATACTGTTAACAGCAGCATGAAAAATGTTTTATTATATATGATCAATTACTGTCAGGAGCCACACGGGTGGTGTAGTGGTTAGCACACTTGTCTTTGCAGCAAGAAGACCTGGGTTTGAGCCCCGGTTGGAACAAGGCTCTTTCTGCATGGAGTTTGCATGTTCTCCGTGTGTGTGTGTGTGTGTGTGTGTGTGTGTGTGTTTTCTGTGGATTTATCCCACAGTCCAAAAAAAACATGCAATATGAGGATTCGGTAAATTGGACTCTCTAAATTGCCTGTAGGTGTGAGAGTGAATGGTTGAATGGTCGTTTGTTTCTATGTGAGGACAAAGCGGTAGAACATGGATGGATGGATGTATTCCCGTCACGTTGTTATTAATATAATGAGGTCCATGAGCCAGAGTTTGCATGCACCATACACACACATTGAATACCATCTTTCACAAGGCTTAACACCGTCTAATCTGTTCTAGCTCGGAGTGAAAAGGTTGTTTGTTTTTATTGTACAGCTGTAAGTGAAAAAGAAAGAAACTCTGGAAAAGTACCAATGTACTGAATTTATAAGAATAAATTGGAGAATACTAAAAATACTATGTTGTGATAATGTTCTTCTGCACACACCGCTCACGGCAATCTGCTCATCCTTTCTCTCTCAGTCCTCTCTCTCTCTCTCTCTCTTCTATTAAATATGTATTAGCAACTCCTTGATCAGGTTCATCACCCCTGTGTTGTAATTAGTGCTGTGTCAGTGCGCCAAGTGTGCCCCATCTCACTAATGGAGTCATTACAGCACCATCAGCCGGCTCTCTGACCTCAGCCCCCACATATCTCCAGCCCACCTTTCACACCGTCAGGACATAAAGCATCAGACAGGACAGGGAAATAGACGCGGCTTTTCAACAGCGGCTGGATTAATAGATGCCCATAACCTTTTTACTGTGGATGACAGCGAGTGAAAAGGTCAATCAGATTCATGAGAAACGCGTTGTGGATGAAATGAACGTCTGAACTCAATAACTGTTGTACAGCACCAGGAGCTCTGTTGCCCTCTTCTATATGTGAAGCATAAAAAGCATTCAAAATAAATGGGAGCAAAGCCATTTCAAGACACACATAAAAATGTCCTGTAAATTCACACAGTAAGCAGACAAGAGAGCGACAGCGGATTCAATTCATTATCCCCAAAGGTAAACACTACATTTTCAGCACTATAATCCACTCACAAGTCTGCAAGACACGGCTAATCACCGCTAACTAAATCATGTTTGCTGAAATATTCAAAGACTAGACTAAGAATACAATCATACTGTATATCCTGTTCATGAGTCAGAGTCAGATATTGCAGGACACAATATTTCACAATACAAACTTCACTATTTAAATGTAGAATACGGCATTGTCAAAACACAGCAGCTCCATACATGATGAGATTAAAAAGATTAAAGAGACTAAATGAAGAAGGTGAACTCAACATAGACTTATTATTTTTATCTTAGTCCCATACTTTTTCTTTTTTTTTTAAGGTTTTATTTACCTGATATTTTATAACGCCATCCACTTCAAACTGACAAAAACATTTAAAACTGTTATTTCCATATACAACATTTGATTTGAAATTTTATTTAGATCGATATTATGACTTTTATTTAGATCGATATTATGACTTTTATTTTGATAGATATTATGACTTTTATTTAGATAGATATTATGACTTTTATTTTGATAGTATGACTTTTATTTAGATAGTATAACTTTTATTTAGATAGTATGACTTTTATTTAGATAGTATGACTTTTATTTAAATAGATATTATGACTTTTATTTAGATAGTATAACTTTTATTTAGATAGATATTATGACTTTTATTTTGATAGATATTATGACTTTTATTTTGATAGTATGACTTTTATTTAGAAAGTATAACTTTTATTTAGATAGATAGTATGACTTTTATTTAGATAGATATTATGACTTTTATTTAGATAGTATAACTTTTATTTAGATAGTATGACTTTTATTTAGATAGATATTATGACTTTTATTTTGATAGATATTATGACTTTTATTTTGATAGATATTAATACTTTTATTTTGATAGTATGACTTTTATTTAGATATTATGACTTTTATTTAGATATTATGACTTTTATTTAAATAGATAGTATAACTTTTATTTAGATAGATGTTATGATATATTATGACAGTCTCAACGTTGGCTTGAGGACATTTTCAACATCTGGATAAGTGTGTACCCATGTTCTCAATTACAAGACAGCACATTGTGCAGTGTGGGATGATGCACAGTGATCTTATGGCTCTGAAAACGTGGCTTCATGGATTGTTAAACACTACTTGGTAAGAGATGTGAGTCTTCAACCAGGATCTCCACCAGCCTCCCTGTTTTTACACAGGCTGGGCGGAGATGACATATTTGGTGTCATCCTGTGTTTGATAATCTTGTTAAACGTGGCTTTGATTAAACGCCATTAAAGCAATTATCTTAACAGCTGGAGAACCGATGGGAAGACGGGACCTTTTGTACAAGGATGTAGGGTGTGGGTATAGCGCACATACACATACACGAGCTGACACGCGACAGAAGAGTGAACACTTTCTGTGTTGTTACTATAAAGCTTGGTCAGAGTGGAGAGTGGCCTGTCTGTGTGTGGTGCCGCAGGTTGGCACACTCACATGGGGCTTTATTGGGGTGCCATGCTGAGAGTCAGGCAACATGCCCAGTGTTGACAAAGCCTGGTTTTGCCTGCTGTCAGCCCATTCTGTGTGCACCCGGTGGAAAGAATCAATTAGGCTGAGCTCACAACAGAGCACTTTAATATTTGACTTTTAATCAGTGGGTAAAAGGCAGGCTGCAGCAAGCTGCCACTTTCTTCTAAATCTGCAGGCAATTCAAATCTCTGATGTTCATAACTCTAAAATGTGTCTTCCTAGTTCAGTAACCAGACTGCATCGCAACCTCATCTGAGATTGGATATGAGTCTGCAAGGGTCACCTTCCACTTTCAAGAGGTGTGACCAACAGACCTACAGCCAATCAGACCAATGATCCGGATGATGTGTCAACAAACGTCTCATAGCTGCTCATCGTGGATGTATAAAAGAGCTGCTAGACGTTGTCTCTCTGTGGTCATCGTGTTAAGCCCACCAGAGATTCTGTAGTTGGCCAAAATGAGGCATCGTTGCCAGACATGTCTGCAGAGTGTATATGAGTATCTAGAAATGTCATTTTCAGATCCAGGTGAAAATCTTCACAAAAACCTTCCGGTCAAACACCAGATACTGCGTTCAAATGTTCCACTCGTTGATTTTGTCTCTCCACCACTGAGAGACAGAGAGCCTCACACAGCTGCAACTTGCTGTCATATACACAACCAGACCACGCCCCCTACACTGCCCCCCGCTACCCCTCCTTCCTCCTCTCCCTCACTCAGCCCACTTCCTGGCATTTTTCAAAATCATCAACATTGGACTGAGTGGGCCTCAGAGGACGGGGTTTAGTTACCTCTTCGGTAATCTGGCATTTTACATTTTGACGATGGAAAGCAAACAATCAAAAACCTGTAGACAGAAATATGGAGTCGCTGCAGCAACACGTCACACATGCAAGAAAACTCTCTACATGTGTGTGAGGAGGAGAAACGAGAGAGAGCGAGGTGAACAGCCTTACCTTCTCTCCTGTCGCTAATATTCTCCTCGCCCAGTGAAACCAGTCTCTGACTGCCAAGTCCTGTAAGCAAACACAAAGTCCAGACTAGATGAATGCTCGGAAAATATGCAGCTTCCAGTTAAGAGCTCAGAAAGAGTCAGACACACCTACTATCTGAGGAATTCTAGCTGAGTTGAAAAGAGAATTCTCCCATAAATACTGTATGCACTCTGATTTATCTCAGCCACACGAGGATCTGTGTGAGCCCGTGTGACAGATGCAGTGTGTCATTCTGAGTCCAGGTGCCATGCAGTCCCACCACTCATCCCTCACACACACACACACACACACAGTGACACATCTGTTTTAGGAGGTCACTCAGAGATAAACAAGCACACACGGAGTAGCAGTCTACGTGGTTTGTAATTGCGTGTTTCTGGAAGATAAAAACCCATAACGACTGATGTTGTGACACCTGAGATCAAGCGGGTTTAACTGAACCGGAGTCAGAAACTGTGTTTATCTCTCACCCTTACGCCACGTACAACTACCCACTTTCACTCAGAGAGTGAAGTAAATCCTTACACTTGGTATAGTGTGAGGATTATACTGTATATATAAAGATATTGAGTATTTCCCCTGTAGTGTCAGAGGCAGCGGAGGTAAAATACAAACACGCATCTGTTTACACACAGAAACCATCGTGTTCTACAGCGACAAGGCCTTGTTTTGTGTTTGCCTGTGAAGGCGTGTTGACAGTTTAATCCAAGCTGGGATTGGACAGGTGTCAGTTTATATTCCAGCATGTAAAGCAACCTATAACACACACACACACACACACACACACACACACACAGAGATCATAGGCCTTGATCTCTCTAGACTGACGGAGCATCTAATGTTTCATATGTAATCTTTGGGAAATGTTTTGCACACGCACACACACACACACACACACACGCAGGCAGCCCTTTGGTATTTGCACCAAAGATAAGAACATGCTGGAGAACCTTGTACGCCCACATAGACGTCAATGCCACGGCAGAGCTCTGATCCCAGCTGCTCTCTACATGAGTGTGCTCTGCCAGCCACTCATAGGCATCAAAGAGAAGTGAGACTGGACACCTGTGTCCGTCCATCTGCAGATTGAACACAATCTCTGACTTCTGTCGAGGCGTGGGTCTCCCCATGAAGCGTATCCACAGGTGAGAGGAGGAAAAAAAACCTCTTCAAAAGAGGAGGAACTGTGCTACAACAGCATCAAAGCGGGAGAAACGTCACTTATATTGACGGGGACAGTTTATTTGTCCAAAGATGGCGTCCAAATAAAGCGACAGGACTCGGCCGACTCTTGGTAAAACAAAGGAGTGACAGATGTAATACGAGTGAGCAGAGAGGAGGGGCAGGAAGAAGGCGGGGATTGAAACAGGCTGCGGGCGACGAGGCGGTGTGACAAGTGTGGTGACGGAGGGAGAATTCGGCACCTGGCCTTGTCCTTGATGTGAGCAAGAGGATGATACATCAAGAAGTGACAGGGCAGAAAGATGGTTATTACCTATGCAGGCGAAGAGGAAGAGGAAGAGGAAGAATCACAGAAGAAGACTATTTTTAGCTGCGGAGTAAAAAGATGGCAGTGTCTCAATTTAATATTCCTTTCCATGCAGGGCTCATGTGCTAATGAATCCTGTGTTCTTCGATGAGCTCCACAAAAGCTCGAAAACAACGAGATTTCTGCCTTCATTAACAAATAGAAGCAGCAGAGGGGAGACTCCGTCCTTCTGGATAAGCTGGAATGAGCTGTCTGTCTGTTCAATGATGCTGATGAAGTTTGACTGGAAGGTAAATGAGCAGGAGCCCGAGGCCACGGTTCCTTTGATCGGCTGCTTTCTCCCTGTTGAGCAGGAGGCCGACAGATATCAGTGGGTTAGAATCCTGGCTCGGCCCCCTATTGATCCCTCATCCCAATCTTTACCTCCGTTCTAATTAAGAGTTGACTAAGCTGCCAGAATGGACCGCTCTAATGACTTCACGATGCGCTGCCTGTCCCCGGTGCTTCCCCACTTCATTTCACTGGAGTTGTAGTTAAAGCTCAGGCACATCTGAGCAACGACAGTGGAAATGATCAGGATTTGATGAGGTGGCTTTTGGATGGTGGGTTCAAAATAGGAAAATGTGTCCCACAGTTTTATTAAACATGAGCCAGCATCACTCCACATCACTCCACATCACCGTAAATCAATTGCTTCACCAGCGGCCAGTATTTAAGGATTAGAATGAATCGAGCTGGTTTGGGAGTAGAACTGTGGGATGTGTCAGGAGAGGAAGATGAAAAGATTCAGTAGATTAGGATTAGATCAAACGCAGTCAAAAGTCGTGAGACAGATTGAAGAGGAAGGGGAGGAGCGTGAGCGAGAGAGAGAGAGAGAGAGAGAGAGAGAGAGAGAGAGAGAGAGAGAGAGAGAGAGAGAGAGAGAGAGAGTGGCCAACATTAGAGAACCAAAAATCGGAATCAGTCTAATTGTCAGGTACACACAGACTCTGCCAGCCTTCATGTCTCTCCCTGAGCTGATGGTACATCAATCTACCTGCTGTGATGGTGCAAAAAAAAGCAGTTCAGTCACAGGTCAGTTGTGCTGCAATGTGCTCGGCCATAAACCCTTAATCCTGCTGCTTTGGTGGAGTGAGAAAATCCAATTTCAGAGATCTGTAATTCTATAAACCTTATTAGACACAACACTGGCTCTGACAATACGGGAGAAGGATTGGGAGAGGGGTGTGTGTGTGTGTGTGTGAGTGTGTGCGCTGGGGGGAGGCAGGCACAGAACTGGAGTTGAAGGTAGAGTCAGATAAAGAAGACACAACCACATCCCTGCATAAGATACCATGACTGGATACAACATGATGAAAATGGTACACACATATATTAGGTTCTGCCTCATTAGGACCAGGTTTCAGTTGCCATGAGGATTACTGGTCAGTGTTTATGCCAGAAAAAGTCCTGCAGAAGTACACACACACACAAAAACACACAGTTTTACAGTTTCTGTCTACCCTGCTGTTCAAATCTCATTTTCCTCATTTTCCACGCCTGTTTTCTTTTTTCTTTCCTTCTCTATTTTAAAACGAGTGCAGAGATGATGTTTTGCATGGAAAATTGTGTATTTTGGTTTGGTTTTCTACTTTACTGCAGGTATTAACATTACAACGTGTATATCATTATTTCATTTGTCCCTCCGCATTCATAGATTTCTAGCTTTTTGTTTAACTGCCCAATAAACAATCAGTAACAAAAAATAAGACGTAACCCATCAACTAATTCCAAAAACAACAAGAAGAACAAAAAAACACATGAAAATAAAGTCAAAGACGGGGAGGTGTAAATATCCTGCAAGTTAACGTCCAGCTATTAAAAGAAATGCATTTATCATGTTTCCTTGTCATTTTTGATTGAGTTATACCCAGAAGTAAATAGTTTGGCTCATTTTCATATTTTTCATCCTGAACTTTCTTCCGAAAGTTTTTTCTGTGCATTAATTCCCTCCAAACTTTCCCTGTTTTATTTCGGTGGGTCTGATTGGACGATGTCAGACTATCACCACTGCATCCTGTCTTCATTTAAAAATACCATGAACGCTCACTTAGACGCTGCTTTCTGAGTGCTCTCATTGATTGTTTACCTAAATCCAGGCGAGTGAGGAGAGGAGTGGTTTGTTAATGGCCATCATCTCAGCACACACCTCATTGGCTACACATACTCTACAAATATTTTGCTTTTAAAAACACATTCTCTTTTCCTCACTTAGACACTCAGACTATATGCTGCAGGTTTTCACCCCGTTCAGTGTTGACATTCGTCCTGAGTGAATCACATGCGTGCAGCTCCGTGTTCAAGTCTGACGGCTCTCTGTGCGTCTTCAAATCCAATCCCAAAAAACACATTCGCAGGTTGTTTCTCAAAGGTTCATAGTACATATTTATATTATATATAACGTGGCGAGTACGGCTGCAGACACAGCAAGAAGGTCACTGGTTAAAATCCCTTTCTGTGTGGAGTTGCATGTTCCAATGAAATCCCACAAAACCGAGCAGTGAAAAATCAACACAAGAGGGGAGAGTGTGTAAATGACAACACAAAAACTATGTGTAAATGAGGTATTTAGACAAACTAAAACAGCCGCTTTATGCGCCACATGAGGGTCACGGGGAGCTGAAGGTGAAAGGCAGTTTACACCCTGGACAGGTCGCCAGAGACTTCACTGTCACATTCACACCGATGGTCAATTTGTCCAATTAACCTCTGCACGTTTTTGGACTACGAGAGAGTCCCTGAGAGAAAAGCCAGATTGCTGTTATTTAAATAAGAACCCGATCAGCATCATGGACGGAGCCTCAGTGAGAACTGAGACAACAGTGAGCAGTAGGGGAGACACGAGGAATACATCGCAGGCCGATCAATACAAACTCTTAAGAGAGATTGTGCTCATCAAACAAAAAGGAAAAATGAGCCAAAACCTCCCAACGACTGCTTTGTGGTTCATTCTGCTGTAAATTATTCAGAACTGTAACTAAACTGTGGCAAAAGGCCACTGATAACACTGGGATGTGTGAGACTGGAGGTGATGCAGAATTCCGAGGTGCAGCGGGCATCTTGTGACATCTCTGCTGTTTGATATCACCACGAGCTGCTGTCCCCTGAGACAGGCGGGGCAGTGAGGCCGGCACTCTGTGGCCAGCGGGGTGTAATCACATTTCCCCGTGGCACACTTCAACTGCAGCAGCTCAGCCATACACAGGGAAGAGATTAAAATCTGATTGCCCTCACACACACACACACACACACACACACAGGTCAAATGTGTCCACATGTGAATGCTGGGAATCACACACACACACACACACCTCATGTGCTAAAGACTAATCTTCCGTTTGAGAATGGCTGTCAAAGCCTCTGGCTCTCTGTCATTAGAGGCGAGAGGAGCAGCGGCATCAACATCACACACTCTGATCTCAGGACCTGTTAGCAGCAGCAGCTCATACATAACAGATGAACGGGTGAGTGCTACTTACCGTCAGACTACTTTGAATGCAGGAGCTGAATATGAGTGAGTGAGTGAGTGAGTGAGTGAGTGAGTGAGTGCTGGTTGTTTCCATGTTTCAGTAAATGTGAGTATATTTCAGAATCTGATTGTGATTTGATTTTTGAGTCTTCACATAAGCTTTGCTTTAATACTGACTTTATTACAGACAGATCGTAATAATTGAAAAGTCTTCACCTCACTGTGTAAAGTGCCTTGAGATAATATATATTATGAATGTGTACTACACAAATAATATTAAATAGACTTGAAACTTGAAGAGTAAGTGGTGGAGTGTTTCCACATGACATTAAAAATATGAACCATTAAATGCAAGAATGAGGATCCCAGTAAATCATGGAGACAATGGCCCTGTTTAACGGATCCATAGCACAGGGTTTAAAGTGCATCAGGGTGTGTGTCCAACTCTTGTGCTAATTACACGATGGATAATCAAAGTCACAATCAGAAGACTTTAGTCATTCCCAGGAAGAAATGGAGTGTGTTACAATCACTCCTTCAAATGTACAGAATCATAAAATATTCTAATGTTCAGAAAAATTACCCAGATATAAGATATTCATATGATAATTATTAAGATATTTATTGTTATTGGTGCCACAACAGGGAAGTATGCATAAAAAAAACATAGAATCTGCAGTATGAAGAGTGAATAAGCAGAACAATAATAATTGCAGCCCTAGTAGCTAAGATAATACAGATTACTGTCTATTCAAGCTGCAAGTTTACAACATTTGTAACAACTGTAACGACAAACCATGACATTTTATCAACGTTAAGGCTGCACCTAACTAACTATTATTTTTCTTAATCAATCTTTCAGTTATTTTCTGGATTTATAGTCGTTTGGCCCAGAAAATGTCAGAAAATGGTGAAAGTGTTTTGTCCACAAACTATAGATATTCTTCTTTTTTTTTTTAATTGGCCGGCTTCTTTGCTCAGCTTTGTTTTAGTCAGGTCTTTGTTGTAGAGGAAATCAAATATGATGTATCTACAGAAGAAGAAGAAGAAGAAGTGTCATAAACATGGACTGGAAAACCTCATTTCCTTTATATGCATCCTCTGCTCTTCAATAAATCAAAGTCTCCCTCTTTTATAACGACGCTGTTAGCTTTAGGTTCCTCTCCTCTGACCTGCCTATGTCTAACCACACAGGGTCAAGGAGGCGGTAAAACGAGCTGACCTTGGCGCTGCTGCGGCCGCCTGCAGCCGCCTGCAGAGACGAGGACTGGTGTCACCTTGGCTGCCGTCACTGATATCTGCCTCCTGTCACCACGCTGCCCCTGCGTCCAGGGAAGCAGCTGCGGCCACAATAGGTTTGTCGATGGCACTTCCTCCAGAGAGGAGTGATAGGGAACGTGTCCTCTGCTTTCATCAACAGCTTTGTGTTTGGCATTAACATACGATACATATTCATGCTGGCGTCTCCCCTCTGCTGCGTCGCCAGCCATCCTGAACATTTTGCAGACGGCATGTCAAGTGGCTCGTTTTCACTGGGAGTCCCGCATACGGCCTTTTATGTATCGACCGCACGGCCAGAGCAAATAATATTAACAGGTCTCAAGGTCATCACTTCCAACGACTCAGTGTGTGTGTGTGTGTCCAGGTATTACTAATGTTGTGGGGACCTAAACCTGTTTACACACCCACTGACCGAGCGGAAGTTGTTTTTATCAGCTCCACCTCCAATCAGCAGAAAATCCAGGATAACTGTAATAACAATAATAGTACTAATAATGATAATAATAATAATAAAATAATAATTTTGCTTTGCTTAGAATTGTTCAGTTGTTGCTGTGAGTTTGAAGGAGTACTCGAAATCTATTTAAACGTAGGTTTTGGAGATCCTGGAACAAGTGTTGGAGCAGGCTACATTTAGAATTTAAAAGTCCGAGCCCCTGTCTTCAGACTTTCCTCTGAAGCTACACCTCCAGAGAAAAGGAACGCTGCGCAGCATCGGTAATCCAGAATATGATCTCCCACCCCACCTTTAACTTTCATCTTCTCTTCTGACGTGTGTTGCTTTTGTTTTATTACCTTGCATTGATTTACAACGTCAAACATCCATCCACCCATCTTCTACCGCTTTATCCTCCACATGAGGGTCGCGGGGGTGCTGTGCCAATCTCAGCTGACATACAGTATAGGGCGGGGATAGGCGGGGTCACACCCTGCAGGGCCACATAACCATTCACTCTCACACCTACCTATCAGATTAGAGCGTCCAATTGACCTAATCCCCATACTGCATGTTTTTGGACTGTGGGACGAAACCGGAGAACCCAAAGAAAACCCACGCACACACGGGGAGAACATGCAAACTCCATGCAGAAAGACTGTTGTTCCGACTGGGTCTTAAGCAAAAATTAGAGAGGCAATAAAAGTTATTTGCCTTTTTTGCTCTAATTTCCCTGTGTTAAATACAACATGTATATACCTGCTCATTTTAGTTTAAACAAAGTCAGTGACCGTTAGGGTATGTAAGATATTTTTGCCATTATTTATCAATATCTGCAATAACACATGATGCAAATCAAATGATCTGAGAGAGTACCAGACTTCCATGCCTCCTCTAGGCTCTAGCTACATCCAGACTTTTTCTTTCTTCAGAGGAAGACTCGCTGCGTCTGGACAAGCATTTTAGCTCAAATTCAGAAGTAATCTGTGTCTATACTAATACACCTAATAACTAATAACTAATAACACACCACATGACCACGCTGGTGTAAACAGGAAGTGGATTTTCTCCTTTGAAGTGGTTTGCGTAGTTTCAGAGGAACAGTGATGGTGAAAAGCTTCTATTATATCTATCTATCTATCTATCTATCTATCTATCTATCTATCTATCTATCTATATATATATTCTACATTTCGACAATGAGATGAAACTAAAACTGATGATACGAACCAATCAGGAAATGAAAGCAGGTAACTGTGTCATTGTTTGCAAAGGTCTCTCTTTTTGCTTTTTATGAACATATTGTTTTCTCTGTGTTCGTCTCCAAATCTCTGGGGTAATGAGTACAACAGCCATATTTGAGCAGGATTTATACATTTTTAAATGGAAACAGAGCAGTGTCGAGGTAACCTCAATTTCTAGCCTTGAGGAAATCTGAATGGTGCCAGTAGACCTTGACAAGGCTGTTTTTACAAGATTGCTATTTAAGCATAAAGTGCCCATAAGCTGCAGAAGGAACTAAAAGTGAGGACAAAGAGTCAGACAATAAACACACTAAAGCATGTCGACACATCAGCATCAGAGCGTTTCAGAGATCGCACACATCGCACACAGCTGCAGTTTCAAAGTTCCAGAGGACGAGCTGACAGGTAAACCGAGCAGGAGTGTCCTCCATCAGTCCACCCGCATCTCAGTGAGAAAAGAGGCCAGTTGATGTGGGGGTAACAGCGTCCATGTCAGAGTGTGTTGTAGCTAAATAATGAATGCTTAAAGAACAGATCTGCGCAGCTTCTTCTTCTTCTTCTCTCCATCCATCCCTCCATCACTCCACCCATCCACAACAGTTGGCACGGGTGGCCCAGCGGTCTCTGGCAACCATAAATATTTCAGCCTCTAGGTCAGTGCTCGCACCCTCCCACCAACCGCTTTACCCCCATCAGCTCTGCTGCTCTTAAACGCCCCCTCTTGGCGATGACACAGCCTTTTGACCCGTGCAGAATATTGACAAAACACTGATAGAGAGTACATTTACCACAGGGGCAGCCGTGTACAGACCTCTGCAGCAGCGGTAGTGGCTGCAGCTGTTGAGATGGTATGTATTGAAGGAATGCTGAGTGGTGAATACGTCCAGTGTTTATCATTTAAAAAAAAAAAAAGAGGTTCCTATAAGATACACACCAGTCCTGTCTTTGGAAAAAGTATTATTTCCACTGTTGGTGAGTTTTTAAAAAGACACACACACACTCAAAACACTATACAAGCATTGAGGCAACACAGAGTGAAAGGCTGTGAAAGCCATGGTGATTGTTTCTCTGAGTGAAAGTGATTCTTTATCCACAGGGCTGTAATATTTCTCTTACAGCAGCAGCATACTATAGGCTACATACTATACTGTGCTACAATGCTTATATAAAAATCCTAGTTTCTAATCCCAGAACGGAAACACAGCACATGACAGCAAAGTCCGTCCTGCCAAAAAAGCAACTAACTGGCTCCAGCAGATAAACGGCAACTCCTCTGCCCTGACGATCAGTGCTGTTAGCAACTCCATGCATAAATCTCAGAGGCAAAGAGAAAGGCTCCGAGCATTCAAGTGTAAACTAGGGCAAAGCTACAGCACTGTACCTTCTGTATACACTTACACTGGAACCCAGTCCTGTGGAGGAACACACACACCACAGGAACATACCCACACACACACATGCTGCCGTCTGTCATCTTCCAAAAATACACACACACACACACACACAAGAATTCACACACCTCTTGTGGTCAGTCCAGTAGCATCCAGTCGCGTCCGGTCCGTTCAGACGTGGTCCACCGTGCCGGCAGAGTGGAGAGCTGGTCTCACCCCCACACACACAGCCTGATGCAGACAGCTCACTGTTATAGATGCACTGACAAGTGAAAGGAGGGAGGCGTGGTTTCACATGAGATAAATAAAAGAGGGAGGGAAAGAGGGAGGAGAGAGGCTCCTTAAATCTACAATTCAATTTTTGCCCTCACTCGCTCTATGAGCCGTCTCCCTCTACCTCTACTTCAGCATATTCCTGCTGCTGTTATAGTGTCTCCGTCCTCCTCTCTGCACATGCTTTCCCACCATGCACTGGCTCTCTCTGCTTTCAGTAGTTATAGTTGCTTTTCTCATGTGTTGCTTCCTGTTTCCACTATTTCTCCTTTTGACATTTTTCTTCTGCCTTTTCCAGACTCTCATCCATGTGTGTGTGTGAGAGAGAGAGAGAGAGAGAGAGAGAGAGAGGGAGAGAGACAGTGAAACAGGGCAGCTTTGGCCATCTGTTGGAGTCTGTGAGCTTCACCTATTCACAGTCTCATAAAGGCAGAAGCACAAAGAGGAGTGTGAGAGAAAGGAATGGGAGGGAATGAGGGATCAATCTTAATGCTGCAGGGGTGGAGAGAGAAGGCACAGCCTGGCACACACACACACACACACAACACACACACACACACACCATATCTATCAGGCTGGCACCTCTGAGGCAAGCTGGCATGGGCACGTCTTCTCAGGCAGCTCAGGGGATTTGGCTCACAGTGCATTGGCATGCAGCTCGAAGAGCAATGCACACCGAAATCAATGTAAAGGCCTATACAAGCTCACAGAAAAGCATGCATGGTTGACTTCGCTTCACACTCACACACAAATCCAGAAAAGCAATTTCCTCTTTGACAAAACAAACAGGATCTACACCAGGACAGATAATCCTACCAACTAAAAGACACAAGGCTTGATTCTACAAACTCACAACGTCTGCCCTGGATCCTTCTATCACAGCACAACTTAAGTAGACTCTGTTCTGCCTGGTTAAAGCCAGGTATCTCCCCTGAGTGCTGGTGTCACTTCCTATCCCTGACCAGGAGGGAGCAACTCGGCGGAGGGTGAGAGAAGGCAGAGGCATCCATCACTGTCTGCACCAGCAGTTCCATGATGAATGCGTCTGTTTATCCCTCTCTGCAGGTTATTTAGATGCAGTCACAGCCGGAGAGATTAGTGATGGAGAACCTCTGCACCTATACTCGCCTCTCCTTCCACCCAACCTAATCAATAACTTTCTTATCTATTATCTGCATTTCGGGGTATTTCTTCATGGAAATTTGGAGCAAGGAGTGAAAGCAAGATAAATTGTCCGCCCCCTTCACAGTGTTTTCAATTACAACACCTGCTATGCATCATCTTTCTGTCAGCACACTGCACTGAGGTATTTCTGTCACTACAAAGAGATGAGACCATCCTGCTTTGAGAAAATCTAATCGTATTCTTCTGGCCATCACCGCCCTTTGCAGATGCAAAACAAACTATTCAGAGCGGAGGGATTTGCATGGAATTTGGAGATGAAAAAAAATGATTTCCTGCTTTAATTTGAGCTGCATTCAACTCTAATCCTGGAAAGTAAACCCATGTTGAAAACAGTGAGCCTTTTGTGAGAGTGGATTACGCTGATTTAATACTATTCATAATCATTTTAATACTAAATGTGAAAGATTATTTATTTTTCCACCACATGCATATCACATGATGTCTGAGAGTCAGGGAGCGCTTACGTAAAAGTCATCTTCCTGCTCTAACATGCTGAGTTACAGACAATGCCCTCGAGATGGACATGTTTTTCTTGAGCGGCGCTGACATGTCAACACAGAAGCCCAGTGACACCACTTTAGCACATGCTTTATTAATGTCACCCTCGCCACTTTCTCTCTTCCCCGCTCCCTCACACACACTTCAGCTGTGTCACCCCCACCCACTGACTTCTAATCTAATTGGGCTTCATTTAAGAGCTTTATCCTACATCAGACTGATGAATTTTAACAATTAAATAGACGCATTGTTACTCTCTGGTTGAAACCAGTGAACTCTGACGCAGGGCATCAACCATTTATCCAGGTACAGCAGCCTGTGTTATAACATTTGATTTAAATATGATTCAATTGGTTTTTTTTTCTTCAAGATATCAGAAATGAAAACTATCCCTGAAAAAAGAAAAGAGAAAAGAACATTTTGGTTTCCAGGCCAGCTTATATAACCTATATACTGTACCTTGACTTTGTATGAACATTGTTTGAATCACATGATTTGGCCAGTCACAGTCAGCAGTGCTGTCACACCAGACTCCTCTGTTAAATATTGAGACTTTAGACATTTCTCTGGTAATTGTTAGAGATTAACCCACGTTTTTAGGAATGTTAAGTCTTTCTAATCTTGATCTACAGTTTGGCACCTTTCAACTTGATTTCTGTGTCGGACGTCTCTTCCTGTGACGACACTCTGACCAATCAGAGGCCGACAGTCTGGTGATGTCACACATAGTATCTACTCAGCGTACTTGGAACCTCCCAGAGCAGGTACTAAAAAAGTACCTGGTACTATGCTAGAGGAAACACAACTTAACCGTGCGGAGGCGAGCCAGTGGAAACACGGCATTAGTCTATCACTCTCCTTAACCCTCTTCCATTGTGCTGCCTCTGTCATGATTTCCACTCAGGGAACAGTTCTGTGTAACTTTGTCGGTTCATTTTCTTCCTTGTTTGAGTTCTTTGAAACCAAAAGTTCCATAACGCCAGTGCGGCCGATGCAGATCTGCTCAGGCTCCGACAGAGGTGGCATTCACCCTGTTGTTGTAAGTCTGCGTCAGTGGAGACATTACTTGAAGGTTGCAGTCCTGTATTGTGTTGCTTTAAACCTCGATGTAAAGCACACATCGACACTGCACAACTCAACTGGCAGAATTCTCAGACAGCCATAGAAAAACTCCATAAAGAGCAAAAAGTGTCTGTGTATCAAATGAAAGTGCACTTTAAAACCACAGTAAGGGTCCAGACCTTGGGGAAAACATTTTGCCTCTGCAGAACAGTTTTCTGCTTCATTGGATGCAAAGTGGACATGGCCTTGTGTGCGCTGCCTTTGCATAATAGTGTGTAGGCAGGTACATAAATAAAAATGAATGATTTCTATTCGGATAGTGCAAAAAAGACAACTACGTTCTATCCTGCTGAGATCTTGTCCTTGGCTGGAGTGTGCAGTTACAAATGAATGTGTGTGGCAGACTGATAAAAATATCCCCTGTCAGCTCGCTGTGCAAAGAGGGGAGGACTCAGTGCAAATGAGGCAGACCCCCCCTCACTGTCCTCTCTGTCTCTGAGAGCTCTCCTCTTATTATCCTCTTGGTTTGGAGTATAGACGGTTCAATCCCTTTGATTAACATGGATGCATGCAAATATGCAGAGTTAATGTGTGTGCATGCATGTCCTCAAACATCGTTAATGTCTGAAGGAGTGGCATCGCAGGTCGCTACTCACTGCTGTTGCTCGCAGTCGACCTCGTGCCACTCCACCATGTGCAAAATCACCAGTGTCACAAAGTCTGTAATGTCATGTGCACTCCCTGGAAATGTTTATATTAAAATATCAAACGCATGCTGTACATCACTATCAATACAGAAAATTCTATTCTATATTTTATTATCTTATGAATAATATACTGTATAAATATATATATACATATATATATATATATATATATATATGTATATATATATTACACACACGTATGTATATGCATGTGTGTACTATGCAGTGAGACAACATTACCATGGCTACATCATACAAAACGAGCTAGAGAGATAAAGTGAGGGAAATATAGAGGAGAAGAATCCGGGGACTCAAGGACATAGGACTGACAGAACAGAGTAAGTCCTGGCCATGTGAAACAATAGTCCTGAAAATAGCACAGTGGGTACTGCAGATTTGAAAAGTCTACCTCTGAGTGCACAGACAAGATTATAACACATACTACAAACATGTCTCCTGGGCGAGATGAGAAACGCTGCCTGCACACAAACATCACAAGATTAAACATATCCAGAAGAAAACGTTGGAGCCTAATTACAAATGCAAATGGTTGCTTTCTGCAGCTGTGCTCAGTGCTTCTCTACCATGTCTCCCCCCAACTCACCCCCAGCACTGGGGACCAGCTTCAGACACAGACTCTCACTCTTCCTGAGCTCATGACTGCCAGTGGGGCAGAAGAAAAAGTGTTTAACGTACTTATTTTCACCACTTAAGAAAAGGCTCACCTAATAACGCCTGTGTTTGCAGTCAACGATGTTAGTGTACCATATTTATCGGTATTTTCCAACAGGAAATGAACGCCCACGGAGCCCAGGAGGTGCGTTATTACTGTTGTTTCTTATAAGTTATCGCTTTTTTGATAACATCATTAACAATTCAATGATCATACAAAATTAAAGAACAATCATGGCAAATTTTATTGTTAGTGTTATCGTTGTGACTCAAGTGGCGGATTTTTCCTACCAAAGTAAGGTGGACAATCAGCTCCAACATGTCTTTTTAAAATGAAATGTTCTGCGTAAAAGTCCATCCTTATCCATCTCTGCGCCAGGATGGCTCGGTTTGCCTGCACACGTGACCACGTCGCCACCGGAAGTAAACAAACAACGTTAACTGCGTTCGTTTGTTAACACGGTAAATTATTTCAATTAATCGCCAAAATTACTGCATTAAGGTTGACAGCACTTGACAGCACATATATATATATATAAAGTATGTTTTTTATGTATATATATTTTATATATATATATACACACATATACATATATATATATATATATATATATATATATATATATACACACATATACATATATATATATATATACACACAATATGAAAGATACTTTTTCATTGTAGATGTGTCAGCCAGAGGACGGCTCATTTACTGTCACAATACCACAAACAATAACAGTATCATTTTACGAACAATAACAATAACACACATTATTAATGTATCTCTATTATTGAGTGTTTTTATTCTATTCTGCTCACGTCCCTAAAACCAAAGTCCATAAATAAAATGAGCAGTTTTATCTCATGGGGACACAGGAGCTGTTCGTCTACTGTTGACTCATTTGGTATGTTCATCACCTAGTTACTTAGTAAAAGTGTAAAATCTGCTTCCCCTTGTGTCCCTGCTGGCAGCCATGTTTTCAGTCAGAGAAAGCTTCCACGTCTCAGGTCGTTATGAAAATGTTTTCTGTAAAGCACACAGAATGACTCTAAACACTGTGGTACATATGCCAGGCCTGTATGTGATGCTGTAACGCTGCTACACCAAGAACTGAGAAAAAGGCACTGAGCATGCATACAAACTTTTAAATAAAGCTTAATTCGAATATGTATACATGCTTTCTCTAAGACAGCAAGGGAAGCTCAGCTTCCTCTAAAATGTCATCAAATATGTACTGTGTTGTATTCACATTTCAATGCTAAACATGCGCCACAACGCGATTAGAATGTGTCACTCCTTAAAACCACTTGAAGATCAGCTTCAGCTGTTCTCGATGTGACGGCACAGAATTGCTTTGTTTTTTCACTGCGGTGAGCTCGACACTGATTGGACAAATGCAGCAAACACGTCACTTCCACAGAAGCTCAGCTTCTCTGGGAGTCAATGGAACAGCGGGCGGGCGCAGACGCTGGGCTCCTGCATGATGATTGCAGAATTTATGTATGAATAACTGGGCCTGAAATAAACCGAGACAGAAGGAAGAACGGCAGGACGACTATAAGGAAAGAAAATAATAATTATCATGACGTGAACAGACCAAATGATCTCCAAACACAAGATGATGAAGAAAATAAGCAACAGTGAATGTATACTGTGGGACTATGATGTCATTGTTTCCACATGAAAATGCAACGGTTGTGTTTTGATATTTTCCCACTCCACCACGAGCTCCCTGCAGTGATGCATGCCGCACAATGTCCTGTCTCTCATCTAATACATTCTCCTTTTACTTATTCCATTCTTCCTGTCACCATCATTTCTCACCCTCCCATCTGAAATATAAATACTTAATAAGTCAGTTACATGCAACTACTGTTTGTCAGTGGTTGGTTCCATATCCTGAGGTGATGTTATAATTTATTCATTCGAGCCCCACAGCTTGGAATGTTACAATTAAAAAGAGAAGAGGCTTCAGCGAAGTTCTGCCCCACTGCAGACTTCAAATTTAATTGATGATTTTTTGTTTTTGTTTTTATTCACAGACAGAAAGTCTGGACAAGACTCTGACGAAAAGCAAGAGGAAGACTCTGTAATTGTCCTACATGTTGTACAGTTTCTGTGACATATTCATACTTTTTATACACAAACCCTGGAGATGACAAAGACTGATGAATGGACACATGGACACAGTGACGGTGTGCCAGCTGTAGCTGGGTCACTCATTTTTGATCTATGTTGCATTTAAGTTGATGTGATTTGGGTGAACTTCAAAACTTCAATTCAAGTCATTACTGACAGTGCCTTTAAATAGCCTGCATCTAAAATGCTTTTGTTCTAGTGACATTTCTTTTATGAGAATGTGAAGATGAGGTCCTAGTTCACCTGTGGCAGCTGGGACGGTCGGATTCCTGGCTCCACGAGTCTAAACGCCAATGTGACTTGGGTAAGACCCTCGAACCCACGTTGCTCCTGACGGCTGTGCTGTCAGTGTGTGAATGGGTATGAAAGATGAGTGACAGGAAATGCACTGCACCATTGATGTGTGAGTGAATGTGAGTGGGTGGGTGTGAATGGGTGAATGGCAAAACTGTAACGAAAAGCAGCTTCGAGTGGTCAAGACTGGAAAAGCGCTATCTGAATATAAAGCGTTTATATTACCAACCAATGTGGTCACCTTCTTTTACATATTTGAACACAAACCCATCTTGAGGACGCTGCAGTTTCACAAATTAACTGCAAGTTTCTTTTCACTTCTCCGTTGAAAACACAGATCAACGAAATGATTGCTTTTTCTTGTGTGTAAAATCTAATTCCATCTCCATCTACCCTTTTTCTGTCTATCTCTCGTTCACAGTGACACTTACATTATTACTATTGAACAGAACAGTGTGTTGTCAACATTAGTACATGCTGTATTAGCACATTATAATGGAATTGGGACACCCTGCCACTCTCATTTATAGGGAGCACATGTTGTTTGATCATCACCCAGCGTGAGGAGCTGTACACAGGTTTGCAAGGAATAAATCTCCCCCTGTGCATCAGGAGTCAAAAAAAATAATTGTGTATCAACAACAACTGCCTTCATTTGAAAAGTTAATTCATATGTTATGTCGATCAATCAATCAAACTAACTTTATTTATAGAGCAATTTTCATACAAGGCAATGCAACTCAGTGCTTCACAGGATAAAAATATAATCAAGGAAAACAAAGCACCACCATCATCATCATCATCATCATCAACAACCATCTCAGACGATATATGACTGGCTTTATGGATTAAAACAGCGATGGGGAAGTGAGGAAACAGTGGAGACTAAAATACTAATGCTAAAAGAAAAGAAAAAATACAGATTTACAGAAATGACAGTACATTAGCAAGTACTCAAAATGGAACTGCGTTAAATCAGATCTATCGCAACCTAAAAGAACTGAAACCAACTGCAAATGCTGCTGAATTCCCTCTTATATAATAACAGACATCTCCATTATCCAACATTTATTCAACATGAGACACTGACACATGCACTGTGCACACGCTGCAGGTAAAACACCAAAGTCACAAAATAACACGTTTAAACTTACCGACGGAGGAAGACGTCGATCAACAACTCTTATTGTCTTATTTTGAACTTTTGGAAGAAACTTTGTGTGGCATGTGCGATAGTGCTGTATTCTGGAATGTTTTTAACCTGAAAACGTGCATCTATTTTGGAGTTTTTGGTGTCTTGGCCTATTTGTCACGCGTAGCACGCACACGGTTCACTGCAAAAAAAGACAGGAAAAGGATCTGCTGACATTCAAACAGCACGACTACATAAAAGCAACACCTCTCACATTAGTTTAGGCTGAATGTGACGACATGAAAAACACATATATTATATATGAGTAGCAGTAATTAATCAGGTTTACTACTCACAAGTAAACAACAATCAGTAAGTCAACAAAAATCATGTGACGTTTTCTGCCAGAGATAAATTAGAAACTGTAGTGGTCACATGCGAGTGAGGAGACTACGGTCTTTTGGAGTGCAGGGAAAACTCCATAAGACCTTCTATGACTCAGTCATGGCATCAGCCCTCTTTTATGGAGTGGTCTGCTGGGGCATTAGTATCACAGCAGCGGACAGGAAGAGGCCGGACAGACTGATTAAAGAAGCCAGCTCTGTCCTTGGATGTCCCCTTGACCGAGTGGAGGTGGTGGCAGAGAGGAGAATGACTTCCAAGCTATCATCTCTGCAGGACACCGTCACAGCACTGGGCAGCTCTGGGCAGCTCGTTCAGTAACAGAATGAAACATCCTAAATGTCTGAAGGAGTGTTATCGCAGGTGGTTCCTCCCTGCAGCTGTTAGACTGTACGACAAACACTGCTCTCAGCAGACCACACATAACCAGACTCCTCATTCCCCCCTACCACGTGCAATATACTGTAATTTTACACAAGTGCAGTATACTTACTATAATGTCAATCCCATACTGTGTATATTCTGCAAACTGTCTATATTGTACATTATACATTCTATTTTAACTTTTTATATAGTCTTAGTGTTTTGTAATGCATGTGTATTATTTATTATCTTTATCTTTTCTGTCTTTGCTGCTGTAACAATGAAAATTTCCCCACTGTGAGACAAATCTTTATCTTTATCTTATATATCTTCTATAAATAGGTCCAACCATTGTAATTAAGTGAGGTTTTCCTATGTTTCCTGAGCTGTTTGTTACACATTCCTGTCTATACTGATATGTATGATGATGCATGAGAAGAGGCAGAACTGTACTCTCTTTCTTGGGTTTCAAATGTGTTGGAATAAAAACACCATCTGACTTAAAAAAAGGCCCCCCTCATTGGTCTTTATTTATTTATTAAGGCAAAGGGTGTCAGCATCTGTGACTGAAGTTCATGATTCATTCATTTCATTAATTCATGATAACATATTGCTGAAGGCAGGGAATATAGCATTAGAGATGACAGCAAACAGAATATTTTTTCCCATAAAAACCATGATTCACTTTGATCAGAGTACAAAGGGAGTGCGACAGTCATCATTTTTGAAGGTGTTGAAAGTGAACATTTCTATTATTGTGACATGAAAAAAGGGGATAACTACCTTCTAAACTGCAATCTATTTTAGGATCTGTGCTTTTATTTTGGTAAACTGCCAAAGCTACGGTGGCTGAGAAGTGCAAATCACAACGCAATTAAGATAAATCACAACGACATTAAGATAAATCACAACGCAATTAAGATAAATCACAACGCAATTAAGAGAAATCACAACAACATTAAGAGAAATCACAACGCAATTAAGATAAATCACAACGCAATTAAGATAAATCACAACAACATTAAGAGAAATCACAACGACATTAAGAGAAATCACAACGACATGAAGAGAAATCATAACGACAATACGAGAAATCACAACAACAATACGAGAAATCACAACGACATTAAGAGAAATCACAACGACATTAAGAGAAATCACAACGACATTAACTTCAACCGGTAGAGACGGGACGAACGAGCCGGTACTTATCACTCATGATCATATTCTTAGGAACAATAACAACATGTTAAAAGTAGTTTTTATAACTCCAGATTTCACTCAACCTGTTTATCTTCAACTTGAATTCATGTGTTCATTACATTTATCAGTAACTTTATGAACAGATAGCAGTCTTGTATAAAGTACTTGAAAGCAATGCTTGAGTAAAAGTACAAGTATCATAGCAGAAAATGTCTGAGTGTGTGTGTATGCTAAAGGAGATAAGAAAATGAAGCAGTGAAGATACTGTAGGTGCCCTTTTCATTTTCACCCCTGCCCTTCCAAATGTCTGTGCACGTCACTGTCAGTACCTCATACAACCACACTTTAAAAAATATGAACTATCTCTGTTCACAAGACTCCCTGCAAAGGAAGCAAAGTGAAGACAACACACACACGCACACACACGCATGTGCAGCAGCTTGGGGAACAGTTATCAGACTGGGATCCACAGATCAAAGAGTGGACTCCCGTTGAGGTCTGTGGTCCCAAGGAACATAAGCCGCTGTGTCCAGAGTCTGCGTCGCATCTCCAGCTAATTAACTAAAATCCCTTTGACGCCATGTTCTTTGCATTTGTAATGTGCAGCCCTCAGCGTAATATCCGACACACATATTAATTAAGAAGTGCATGTGTGTTTGTCTAACGAGACACCCCAGTGTTTTCAGCGCAAATACATTTGTAAGCACTTTGGAACATGATGAGAGCGGCACAGCACAGAGGGAAAGGAATTTCTAAAAACACGGGCGAATCTTATTCATTCATTGTCGACAGCTTCATCCTCCACATGAGGGCTGTGGGGAGCTGGAGCCGATCCCAGCTGACACAGGGCAAAAGGCGGGGTGCACCCTGGACAGGTCACCAGTCCACCGCAGGGCAAACACACACAGACACTGACTGGTCCATTTCTAATGTCCAGTTAACCTGTGCATGTTTTTGGAGACCGGAGAACTCGGAGAAAACCCACGCAGATATGCGGAGAACATGCAAACTCCACACAGACTGAGTGTAAACTTAAATTAAAAATGTTTCTTTTAACACTGATCAGCACACGCCGTTCAGTCCTCACACACACACACTGCAGCACATATGCAGGCACAGCTGTTTCAGTTGCCCTTCAGTGCAGCCTTTCAATCTCAGCACTCACTGGAGTGTGGAAGATGCTTGAATTATAAATCAAGGGGTTTAAAACAGCTTTGTAGTTTAGCACGCCGTCATGTTTGGTGTCCTTAATTATTAATGACTTGTTTTTTACCAGAGTGGACCGTGTCCGGTTTTTTTTACTGTGTCTCTGTCCCTGTTCATACCTGGGTTTAACATGCAGCCCCTCGTTCATCTCAAGCGACCACTTGTGATTAGATTAGATTAGATTAGATTAGATTAGATTAGATTAGATAGGATACAGAACTACGTCGTTTTGGTTCAAAAAGAATAAATGTTTGTGGTGTTTTTCATCCAAATTACGAGAGAATCCTTGGGTCACATGCGGAGCTGGAACCAATCCCGGATGGTGTTGAGGCGAGAGGAGTGCTCCACCCTGGATGAGATGATGATGATAATTGCTATTAATGATACCATTCTCAAATACACCTGTTCCTCGTCTGTCTCTCCTCTATTTTCTCCTCTCCTCTCCACCCTCTCTCCTCTCTTCAACCCCACATGGTTGTGTACACTTGGTTCTGCCAAAAAATCGGGATCTTTTTTTTCCTCTCCACTGTCGCCAAGTGCTTGCTCATTGTGTTCCTGTTACAGGTCTCAATAATAAATGTAAGATCCCGAGGAACATAAGCTGCTGCGGACCTTACTGTGTGCCTTGAGATAATGAATGAACTGAACTGAATTGGTACTATAAAAATCAAACAGTCAGTGTGTGTGAGAGACATGAGACAGACGCTAAAATTGGATTGTAGTCATTTGAAATTGTAAAAGTAAAAAATAAAACGGAAAATCAATATGTGGTGATCCATGCTGATATTGTGGTGAGCAACAGAAAATAAATCAATAGCATGGGAGACACAGAGACGTGTGGAGGTGTTTTTAGTTGTACTGTGAAATTGCATAGTGTTCAAGAATGCACCGCAGGGTTTACGTTGGTTTCCCACTAGAAAAACAGTACACAGCTGTATGCGACACACAAACGAGTGACTAGTGACTTGTAAAGCAGCTGTTTTCAGTGTAACTGAATCATTAGAATTTGTTCAGTTCTCCGTCCGACACAGTCACTGGACAGAAACACAGCGGCAGAGTTCGTGATGCCGCTCACGATCAGCGGTGCTGTCGTTAAATACACCAGACTCCTCTGTTAAATATGGAGATTTGAAACATTTCCCTGGTAATTGTCGGAGATTCTTGTGTCCTGTGATGACACTCTGACCAATTAGTGGTGAGCAGTCTGGCGACGTCGCGCATACTATCACCTCAGCTTGCAAATGAAAGTGAATGATTTAATACTACTGTACATGCAGTGTATACATCTGTGAGTGGGTGGTTGTGAATGGATGAATAGACAAGACCATAATGATGATGTGTGACCATTCTCTGTAATTAGGGCCAAAATATTTGAATTCCAAAGTGAATTCTTCTTTTCTTCAGTGTTGTGCTACATTCTTGCTAATGAATAAATGTGTTTGAAGTTTATCTAAAAACCTTTGAACTTTGGGACAATGATAGCCAGAGTATAATCTCCTCGTCTTCTGGCAGACACAAATGTTAATAAAGTTTTTCACAGGCTGTCACAACGAGGCAGGATTTATCATCTCTCCATCATTCTTTGCAGAAAACAACAACATAGACCTCTGTTGCTCGTCTCAGCCCTCCAGCCATCTCTCAGTGGCTGCCCTGAAACAGCACTGTAAGCAGACTAAAGACAAGTGGGAGGATGTGATAGCATTTCTCTCTTCCCCCTGTGAGGAGTAAAATGATGAATTGTGTAAATTCCACTTTGGCATCTCATATTAAAAAAAAGCCAGAGATTACTCCAGCAACGCAAAAGACAGGAAAAGAGCTGATGCAGACAGAGCAGAGGAGGGCCCATTAGAGAAATGCTCCTTGTCTGTCTGTCTGTCTCTCTCTCTTTCCGTATGTCTGTCTGCGTGACACCTCGCCCCTTAATGAGCTGTCTGAAGTCAAACAGGAGAAATAGCAACACAATAAATTACCAGGCTCATCTCTTCCTGGTTGCCTCCACTCAGATATGGCTGAGTAATCTGTCTAGCCTCGCAACATCCAGAATGAGATTCTGTCAAATTACAATCTACAGTCCTCGGGTCCATTTTCATAACTATGTTTGATGTTTCCAATCACACTGGTGACATGTTTTTCTGCACTTAATTAGATTTTGAAATTACAGTAGAGGACACAAAGAAAAAATACGATTTTTTTCGTGGACTTGGTTTTCTATTCCTATTTGAAAGTGACAAGATAAAATTGTGTATGAGGGTAATTGTGTGGCAGTGCTGGAAGTGGAGCTGGAGAGAGAGAAGGTATTTTGCAGTAAATGAGCTGATACTCTATTCCAATTTCATTCTGTTTAAAATGCAGGCTATGAACCCTCGTCCTCTGACATGGCAAAACTCATTAAGATAGCGCAAAAATAATCCACTTGAGGATGAAAGCTAATTCTTCAGATCCTTTTTTCCTCTTAAGAGATGTAGAGACAAACTGAAATTGGGGGGCACAGCGACTTGAAGGTGGATCGTTTTCCCGGCTCTTATCATAACATATTTACTCCAGACTAAAAAGGAGAAATAAAAGGGCATAACCTTAACCTACCTTTGAACCACTGATAGAAGGCCGAACCTTTGTGTAGCAAACCACAATGTGGACAAAACTGCCAAGACTCGTGTCTATTCCTGCTCATATAGCACAGCTAACCTTTTATGAAAGGGAGGGGGTCGGTGTGGACAGAGGAGCAGAGGGAAACTAAGTGGGAGCAAAAATAGGAGGAGAGAGGCTCTGGGCCGGCAATGGGCAGACATCCATTAACCAAGCACTCACCATGGGATATGGCATTTACCAAGAACAGCCAAATGCCATGGCAATTAATCAGGGCTTTGAATGCCAGCTGTATCAATACCCCTTACACACAGTCACGGGGAAGCCACATACACGTGCACACAGACCTCAGAATAGGGAACAACACCGTGTAGATTAAGTACTATGTCTTGTGTCTAACTTGAATATTATTTCCGTCTCAAATTAGGACACACACAGAGAGAAATGGAATGAATGCATCACTTCCACGTTCACAGTGAAAGGCCTGGGAGATGGCACACATTTAACTCTGCGGGGAGTTGCAAATTGCTTTTGAATAACCAAGGTCTAATTGACAGGAAAAGAATGGGCTGTCACTTTGCTCGTGCATCTGTCATTAACACTTTGTTTATTTTGTACGTGCTCCAAGGCATTATTGTTCCGCTGGCCTCAGTCCCTCCCCAGTGTCGCGAGTACGTTTTAAAAATGGTTGCGAGCAGAATGTTGTGAGCTTTACAACACTCCCCGAGGAGGACAAAACACATGAACAATTGGCTCATTAGAAGCAGAAACACTTCAATCCACAATATGGCTGAAAGTCAGCGTGTGAGGAGCACAGATGGATAGCAATGACTGTCACAACAAGGGGAAGCAACCTTATGAACAACAGCCAACATGCTCAAGGTGCACACGCAGAATCTACTGAGAATGTTTGAAAATGTGAGGATGCAGAGAAGCAAAGTGTTGCAACATGCATTATCCTATTCTAATTTGTGCTACTTACAACAGTGAGTTTACAATACTCATATAATATTCATTATAAAGATACAAAGATATTCTCAAAAGCCTGGCATTGCAAGTGTCGTGCCAGTTCTCGCCGACAGGATTTGTATCCAGCATTCAGCGAGGCTGCTGCAGGGTTATGTTACTACCTGTAAAGTAAGCTGGCTCTTAATATTCTGTTGAAATGCTCTCGCTAATAATGATTCCTTGCAATGCCAGGCTTTTGACAATATCTTTGTAACTCATTCCCAACCCTGTTGGCCTGTGATGGACTGGGAACTGTCCAGGGTGTGACCACGCCACAGCTCCCCCCACGACCCTCATGTGGAGGATAAAGCGGTAAATTGGTAGAAGACGGATGGATGGATATTATACCTATTTTGTGGGAACTAATTGGTATTTTGTGGCCACGAATCAGAGGGTTTTTTTTCCCATGTCATGTCTGAGGCTCTGTAAAATATATTTCTTAATGTAAAAGATTACAAGTTTACTCTTGCTACAGCCATACAATTACATGTTCAATAATACATTTCATAATAATAATAATAATAATAATAATAATAATAATAATAATAATAAATAATAATTACATTGTCCTGTTATATTAGAAAATCTTGAGTATTTAAGAACTTTAAAGGGAAAGTTCAGTTTTGTGTAATTAAGTCTACAATGTCTTAGGAATCCATTAATCTTGCTGTTGTTAATCAGCCTTTTCTCACTGGAAACGGAGGTTTGTGTGACTTTGAAAACCAACCGTTCTTGCACCAAAATCCTCAAAGAAAATCACAGTGCAGAGGTTTACTGTTTATCAACTGCATTCCAAAAAAAACGGAACTATCCCTTATACTATTTATAGTGTCCTATGATTGGTATATATGGTTATGCCAACTTTATGAATATAATGATTTTGTATATTGTTGGTGTGAAACACTATCTACAAATCAACTGTACATGAAAACTGACGTTATAATGAAAACTGGCTCAAAACGGACCAACAGTAATAACAATAATATTACATTAGGTTATATTTATCACATTAAAATATAAATTCAACATTTAATAATATATAAGCTTTTTTCAAAAAATGTTTTTTTTGTTGTTGTGAACTGCACATATATCTTTTACTAAAGAGGATTAGGGCCAATGTAAAAAAAATATTATAATTGGAAAACAGCCTATCTATGCACACTGAAGTCTCTTAAGTACCTGCTTTATCTCAGTATAGCCTTTTCTGACTGTAAACCATTTACTCTCCCACACCAAAATCCATGGAGAAAGTCAGTATTTTTTTATCTTGCATGGGGCAGGAGACGTGTTGCTCTAATCCTGATTTTTTTGACGAATGATTTTGTTTGTATAACTAAAGTAGATCTAAGATACAGAATTCAACAACAAAAGCCCCTTTTCCACTTATGGTCCCAGGCACGGCACAGCAAGGTTTAGGTTGGTTTTCCACTACAAAATAGTACCTACTCAACGTGGGCGGAGCCATCACTGCACAGCTGCATGTAACTGGGGTTTACACACAAACGACTTGTAAAGCAGTGGTTTTCAGTCTAACTGAATCACTAGAATCAGTTCATTAAAAATATTAGTTCAGTTCTTCCTCCATGACCGGAGCACAGACTCCGTCTGACACAGTCACTGGACTAAAATACAGTGGCAGGGTTTGTGATGCCGCTCTCGATCAGCAGTGCTGTTGCAAAAACACCAGACTCTTCTGTTAAATATTGAGATTTTAGACATTTCCCTGGTAATTGTTGGAGTTTAACCCACATTTTTAGGATTGTTAAGTCTTTTTAACTGATCTACAGTTCAGCACTGTTCGGCTTGATTCTTGTGTCGGGCGTCTCTTCCTGTGACGACACTCTGACCAATCAGAGGTTGGCAGTCTGGCGACGTCACGCATAGTATCACTTCAGCTCGCTTGGAACCTCGCCAGAGCAGGTACTAAAAAAAGTGGAAACGCAACTTAACCGTGCAGTGCAGAGGCAGGGCAAGTCGAGTCGAGTTGAGCCTGTTTACATGGGCCAAAAGTCACAAAATAACATTTTAAAACTTAATGGTGGAGGCATCAGTGGATCAACAGCCCCTGTATGTGTGCAAAATCAACTCCCATCATGTAAATCACAGATTGTCTCTGTAGACTTTCGCGCAGGAAGTTTACAAAGCAAAGCGAGTTTGTGTTGCAGTTTACAAAGCAACGCAAACTTCTTGACTACATCTGACTTGGATTTTATCAGGGCCTTTTGATAAATGGCTATAATCTGCTTTTCCTTGTGTCCTCACCGGCAGCAATATTTTCAGTGAGCGTGTTTCCCCATGTCTCAAGCTGGGGCTAAAGCCTCTTTCACACTCAAACAAGGCAATCAGAGACTTCACCCAATTCACACAACAAGCCTCTGTCGGCCTCTGTTGGTCATACTGGCAAGTGCAGAAACACAGACAGACAGACAGACAGAGCCACTAAATACAATACTTCACTCCCACTCTCCGTGGGGTGAAATAATGAATGGAAGCTATTGCCGTGACTGCCTGAAACAGTGTAAGTGTCCATGTGTGTTCCAGGTAGTACTCATGTTGTGGGGACCGAAATCTGCAGTCATGGAAACCAGAATGTGTGTGTGTGTGTGTGTCAGAGAAAGCGTGGGAGTATTTTAAGATCTACACCAGACTCAGTTTCTGGCTGGATGTCTTGAGGCAGACTGGAAGAAGGCTAGAGCAGATTTTTGAGTCTTCTAATGTTTAGTGTTATCTTTTTCCAGGACATATCATTTATTATTCATTCAGTCTATTGAATCGCCCAACATCTCTCACAGTGTATTAATATCAAATTCAGAGACTTTCATGCAGCCCTGTGTTCGCTCCACAGACAGACACAGTCCGTCTTTCTTTACAAATAAGGAAGGAAGTTACAGAAATCAGCCTACTATGATCTTAAGAGCATTTCATGGATTGAAGGAGATGAAAAACATTTATACATATACATATACAAATATATATATATATATATATATATATATATATATATATATATATATATATATATACACATATACATACATACATATATATATACACATATACATACATACATATATATATACACATATACATACATAATAACGCACTACAGCTGGGCCTTCACCTCAGCCTTCATTGCCAAGAAAACAAATAATTGCGGAAAAAAGCAACAGTATGATGAATTGCAATTCAAGGATGTAAACAAATAGACCATAACATCAATAACATTCCCCGCAACAAGATACATTCTCAACATTAACTTCATAAAACTGGAGACCATAGTTACATAGTTAAAATTAAATAAACATAGGCTTACTCAGTGCAAACATAACCAAAATCTGGAAATATAAAATGAGGTCACCCCGTGACGCTGCTGACACCGACATGAGGCTCATTTCATCACCATGGACAGCGCTATGAAATCACAGGCACTACAAACCATACACACATTGACAAGCTGGTAATACAAAGACTATTTTTTAAGGTACAATGAAGTGCGGTGCGCCCGGCCCCTCCGGGATTCCACCTCGGTCGGCGCGTGCCGGCCCTCACTTTCGGGGAGAGGACCCGCGAGGGGATCCTTCCGCACATTCTCAGTTTTTTGTATATGTATGTGTTATTTTTCCTTTTCCCTAATAGGAGTGTCAGAGCCACTCAATACACTGTAATGCAGTGCATATTGTAACGAAACGTCAAACGGATGAAGTACCCAGCACTTTTCAAACCACACTTAAGCTATGGTTATTGTCCCCAGCACTTTTATAAACAAACTGACGCCACTGATGTGGCTTACAACATAGGCCTACCTTACATGAAAACGAAATCCATTCGTCGGTCTTTCCTTGTGAAGTGGTTGATGGCAGCGAAGTAAAGTTTGTCCTTTAACTTGAGCTCCAAAATCAGTCCTTTCTCTGTTGACATCAGTACCAAAAATCCCAGGCGATCCTGTCCAGTACTATTTCTGGCGTGCGTCTTGATTCGCTTCAGAACCGAGTAAGAGCGCTCCACGGGGCAGGTGGACACGGGGATGGTCAGCACCAGGCAGGTGAGGGGATACCGCTGCGGCATGCTCTCAGTCAGCTCGTTAAGTGTCAGAAAGTGCAGCAGGTCTGATGGGCTCCTTGCCTCAAAGTTTGCCAAAGTTTGAACATGACTGTCAGTTCAATCTTGAGCCTGCGGAAGTCAAAGTGCAGCCCGTAGTTTTCACTGTGCAGCTTCCGGTACGCTGTGCGCACGTATCCAACTAATAAGAATTTTCTGTCTTGAAATGCTTTTCCACTTTCATAATCTTTTCTTTTATTCCAGTTCTGGAGTAGAACTTCCATTTTTTTTATTACTTGAAGTTTTTCTGTGAAAGGCCGCCTTGTACAACGATGATGCTATCAAGCTAGCCACAACACTCTGGGGGGCGTGGTCTGCAGTTAGACGTGCGGTGTTCGGACTTCACGAAGGCCGAGGATCTTTGTTTTTGGCCCGCCCACTTAAAATCAAACCGTCATTGGTCAATTTACAACACAGATAAGAGAAAATTTATTAAATGTATTGTATTAAATTAAATGACATAGATTTTTTTAAATATGTATGTATATGTATGTGTATATATATGTATATATATGTATGTATATATAGAGAGAGAGACTGAGAAAGTGATGAATAAAGTGACTGATTTAAAAAATGAATCACACAACTGCAGATAATTCTGATCCCTGCTGCCTCTGACTTGAACATACTGCAGTTGGTTTATAAAGCACTTAATGGTGTACATTTCTGATCTGTCCTGAACCATCTATTGGTTTTTCTGGGACAGATCTATTCTCCATCCCCAGAGTCACAACTGAACATGGAGCTGAAGCATTCACTTTCTGTTTCACATACATAATCAACAGAAATGGGATTGCAGGTCATCAACTATTAAAGCTGCTGTCAGAGAAATATTGCATAAAAAAATTTGTAAATATTTCATTCCCATCTATTTTATAGGTTTTCCAGTTTTCCAAAACATAAAACATTACCTGTTTTGCTTCCAGTCTTAAAAAAACACTCAATTCTATTCAATTCTTCTTTTCTTCCAGAATAAGAATCAGGTTTATTGCCAAGTAAAGTTTACATAATACTAGGAATTGATTGTGGTCAGTGGTGCACACAGAGGATAAGACCATTATTTACAACAGAGTGAATATCATTTAAAACAAAAGCCAATGCTACTGTGAATTGTTTCTTAAGATGTACAATATATCAGGATACAAATATTACCACAGATGTGGTGCGTTAACTCCCAGAGCAATGTTTGTCTTTTTTAATCATTGTGATTCTTCATGTCAGCACAGCCTTTTATTCAATCACACACATTTTTATGCACTGCACTTTTACTTTTACTATTCATTTCTTAAATTCACTCACTCACTCACATCTTCTATCGCTTTATCCTCCACATGAGGGTTGACAATCTCAGCTGACATAGAGGGAAAGGTGGGGGTCAACCCTGGACAGATCAGCAGTCCATCACAGGGACACATACAGAGACAAATAACCATTCACTCTCTTAACTTAACATTTTAACTTAATTCTCTTTTTCATTTCATTTGTATATTGCTTTTTCTTTTTGCTTTTTTAATATTTTCTGTGAAGTAATTTGAATTGCCTTGCTGACGACATGCGCCACAAATAAGATTCAAGATTCCTGTTCTAAGTAACAATGCAACATTTAATGTTCTTTACATAAGGAAAGAGCAATACAAATACACATACAAAATATTAGTATAAATGGAGGATAAAGTGACTATAAACTGGTGCAACTCTGTAGCAGCTGGTGCAAATGACTGAAATAGTGCAAACACATTCATTACAAATATACAGTGTTTAACACATTTTATTGACCACCTGTCATAAAAACTTAAAAACATATATTTTAGAAACGTTATTATTTATTTAAATATATAAAAATACTTACACCTGAACCCACCTTTTTATACTTAAATCTGAGCCGTCTCACTGGGCTTCTCTGAGAAGTCAGACATGAATCAAGCATATCATTCAGCCACTAAAAGGCCACTTTTTTTTTTGTTCAGGAATGTAAGTAAATATAATTTGAGTTCTTAATCACAAAATAATAATGTGCAATGATTATATTTAACCATATTTATATAGCTATATAAAGTTAATGCATAAACATTACAAAATCATAGGTGTACATACATTTGCACTGCATTGCCTTGCACATACTGTATATTCATATAAAACTGTATATGTCAAACTCAGAGCAGATATAACACACCTGCCAGACCTCTGTGCTCTGCTGTGACACCATTATGCAGCGACCTCTACTGACCACTTTGTCCACTCTCACGACAAGGGCACATGATAATAACAGTATTCTGTGGCAGAGGTGGTCGATGTGTGCACTGTTGTTTACTGTGTTTCCTTGGTGATTACAGACTCAAGGTCCACATATTAAAGACATATTACAAACCTACACACTAATCTTATTCGTCTTTGCTTTACTGTAACTACACCATAGGCGAGCAGTGAGTAATTTAACCTGTGCTATATTCTGTAGTGACGGTTGTTTTTAAGTCACTTCCACTATAGTCTGTTATGTTTGTTATGTAAAAAAAACTAAAAATGATTTTGTTTTTGAATAAACAAATCATGACATTATATACATTAACCAGTCAGAAGAGGGCGCCACCGGTTTGGATAATTCCCACATGTAACATCAGTGCAGACGTGCATGCAGGTTCAGCTGACAGCACTCAGGAGCTTTCAAACTTGTTTCGACCGCAGTTTGACTGAAGCCATGAGTTTACTCAGGAATTATCCTTCTTCCCATCCTCCATTTTCTGTGAGCCCTTAAAAAAATCCCTGATTACAAATGTCACATGTATAGATTGATGTCCATGTATTATTCACTTGTGTCTTTCAGGTCGGAAAAAGTCTTTGCTGGAAATGCTGGATGGTTTCAGGTACTCTGGGGACAAACGTCTCCTCATAACTCCTTCATTTGCACACACTCCTTAATGTAAACGTCCTTAAATCACAACCTTCACCAAACTTCAATAAACTCAATCAAAATATGAATTGAACTAAGTGGCGTTAAGGGATTGTATGAGATACTGTTCTCCCTGCACAGACCCCCTGTGGACAACCAGGAAATCTGAATATATTAAATATCCACTGGGAGGAAAGAGCTCAGTTTGGAACACAGTGTCAATTTTGTAAATAATGTTCCCATTCAGAGGAAAATAGGAAATAAATAATGGCACATATGAATGTGATTGGCAGGTGATGCCACAATCATATCATTTGATCATATCATCATCAACATTGGATGACTGTTTCAAGTTATATCCACAGCAGAGTCCTCACAAAAGAAAATAAATGTAAAAGAGTGGTCATTATTTTTGATATTCATGAATGATTTGCTATTGAAATTGGCAAAATCAGTCAAAAAACTGTGTGACCTGATCTCCTCTGCTGTAGAACCGCACATACAGGCCTGTAGTCACATACATCTTAGCCAATAATTTACTGAACTTAATCATTTTGACATAAACAAGGGTCTTTCTGCATGTAGTTAGAATGTTCTCCGTGTGTGTGCATGTGTGTTCTCCCGTTTCCTCCCACAGTTCTGGTGACCAGTCCAGGCTGAATCCAGTCTTTTACCCAGTGTCATCCAGGATTGGCTCCAGCTGCCCGCAACCCTCCTATTTGCAATGCAAAACAACACCAAACTGTTATTAACAAACTGAGAGATGAAGTGATTTAATGATTTCACTGTGTGTTGGAGTCACAATTATTTTGCGCAGGCTAATAGTTACGTAAGATTTTAATGTCATCCCATGCTGAGTATGTTAATCCACTACATCTGCAAATAAACAGCTGTAAATGACAGCATCAGCTGACCTCCTTACAATTACAATTATTTTATTGTCCCTTTTTTTGCCACCGTCTGTATAGAACCTCTATTAAAACACATATTTTAAGATATATAAAGAAATATTCACACAGGAAGCATGAACACAGTTTTGAGTACATACACATACACAGAGAGCAGCAGAGAGAGGAGCACAGTAATAACCCAAGGATCACTTTTCTTCCCAGTTTATTTTTCATTATTTCCCAAAAGTCCTGGTTAATAGCGTCTCATCTGAATGACACGTTCTACCCTTGACATTTTTCCTTTCTCCTGAAAATTACTGTAACAATGAAGATCAAATGACAGCTTCACCCAAAACAACAGCCCACGCCCAGGGAGCGGAGCCCATAATCTTTTTTAAATAGGTCTCTGACAGTTTCTGTTGTGGCTGTTATTACAGGCCTTACTGACAGTGTGTGCACAGTCCTGGCTAACGTTTGCAAAGTTACATGATGCAAATAATAATAAAAATAAACTTTATTGCATGTTCAATTCTCTTCCAGCTGTTGTTTTATAATAAAAAGTTTAAAGGCTACGTCCACACGACTACACAAATCCACACCGTTTATGAATGATGAAAAAATGTGGCTTGCATTTATTGTACCATATTTATTTCACTCATTCATTTATTTATTTATATAATTGACGACGTTCATTTCCCCAGTTTTTTCAGAGGTAGTTTCAGGTTTATCCTCATTTGACTTTTTCAACTTGTCCGATTACTGATTGCCAAAGAGAGTTGGTGTGGTGTGTATTTTGCAGTAATCTGTTAGTATTATTATTATTATTATGATAATTATTAATAATCACTGGTACAGTTCATGTGTTAAATTGAATGAATTAAGAGTTGAGATGAAACCAAAGATGAACCAAAGTGTAAGTGTCACCAGAAGACAGCTGAGCAAAAACACACCTAAGGCAGTTTATCACAAACCATGTTAACACGGTGCAATAGTTTACATGTGTAGCTGATGCACAGTCACAGTCACTGCTTTCACACAGAATCACACACACATGCTGTTCCAAACACACATGACTTTTATTTTCATGTGAAGCAGATGAGTCAGTGCACTGCTTTCTTAAGGAGAGGCAGATTTATATTTTATAGCGCCACCCAGTCCCCAACTAATGGTCTACAGCGACACCTAGCGCTGTGGAATAGTAAGTGTATAGACAACATATTTTTAAAAGGCTTACTGGTAACTAAAAATACACAATATGTCCAATCAAATAAGACTGTAAAATAGTGCAAAATAAAACCTTCTCTACCTCACTTAGCAGTAACTCGTTTTTTTCAGTAATCACATTACAATGACTATGACAGCTGTAACCTAACTTTACTAACAGCATTAAAAACAACTAATATTCTATCCCTTCACTTTTAATTTTAATGTGTGTGAACAAACCCATTTTATGGAAAGGAACTTATAATTTAAAATTGATGTTGTGTTTAGGCATGGTCAGTCACTTTCACATTGTCTACCATGTTTTTTTTTATGTCCCTTAAATATTTGTCCCCCAAAGGCCTTGAGAAAAGGATTAATGATCATAGTTTTCTTAGACTTTGTTGTTCTAGACCATCCCTTTTTTTATGGACACAGCTCACATGCCACAGTGAAGTCCTTCACTGAGAGAGCTTTCAGTTCTGTATCCACCAGTTCAAGCTCTATCACAGCAGCATCTTATTGTGCCCCAGCACAATACACCATATCTTATGTGAAACGCAGAGTCCTGGCTGACCACCAGCTGACCAAGTCCTTTTTGTGGCTCGCAGTGTGGTCAGTGCCTGATGGTCTGTGCGCAGCGTGAATCTTGTCCCCCACAGAAAAGTCCTCCACTTTTCAGCTGCCCACACACAGGCTAACGCCTCCTTCTCAATCTCCACAAGTGAACATGAAGCAACCTGTACGCTCTGTCTAATCAGGGTGCATTTGTGTTATGGCCCCCAGACCGCATTCTGAAGCTTCTGTGGAAACGATGGTCGGGAGGCTGGGGTCAAAGACGGCTTGTGTAGCTGCAGTGCTCTTGAATGTGTCGTCACGCTTTGCACAAACCTTGCATACCATGTGATAGTTCTAAGGTGATCCTTATTTGGCAGCAAACCTCGGGCTGAAATGTGGTGTCTCAGGTACTGTCAGGCTTTTCTGGTTGAAATGACACTGTTTCAGTCTTGAGCTGGAGGCCAGCGAGCACCACCAGCAGATTGTGGTCATATTCTTGCTGGTCCCTGCCATAGACTATGACTTCATCCAGATAGTTCTGGACCCCCTTGAGGTCTTGGAACATGTGCTTGGGGCTGGACACAGTCCATATGGAACCCAGTGGAACCTGAATAGTCCTTCATGTGTTATGAATGCAGTTGTGTTCCTGCTCTCTTCTGCCCGATGAACACCTGTGATGACAGTGATGATGATAATTATTTGCTAAATCAATGGTGGCTCCACACATTTCATTGAAAATGTTATCCATATGGGGAAGTGTGCGACTGTGCATCACTATTGCTTTATTTGGCTCACAGTAGTCCACACACATTCTCACTTTACCAGTTGTTTCTTGTGTAACCATGATGGAGATGCATCGACCCTCTCAGTCACATCCATTTCCATCAGCCTCTCAAATTCAGCAGATACAGCTTTTCTTACAGAGACCGGGAGCCTTTGTGTTTGCCACTGCAGCTGCAGATGAGGTAACTGAGGATGAGGTTACATGTGAGAGCACTGTGTTGTGTTCAATATATTCAGCAAATTCCTAATGACACATTTTGTGTCAGTAACCAGCCATTGTGTCACCTGTGACTGAGAATGTTTTGGTCTGGGCTGAAAACACTGCTCCAACATTTAAACCCACAACAACATTTCATCACGGCTCAAACACATTCTGGAACATGATTGTACTCGATCCCCGGAACATGTTTAACCTCAATGACCTACTCCTTTTCATCATCCATCCATCCATCCATCCATCCATCATCCATCTACTGTCCACCACTTTATCCTCCACATGAGGGTCATAGGGATGACAATGATGTCAAAAATATGCAACAATGAATGCCAGAGCAAGAGAGAGGTGGGATCATCATCATCGTTTCCAACATCAGTAGTGTTATGTTGTTGTGTACATGAAAACTCAAGGGTGGTGTTCTCTGAGATTTTTCCACTTCAAATTCAGTTTTCTATTAAAACGTCATTACAATGAAAAAAAAGAAAACCCTGACACAGTTAACTGCATTCTTATCAGCCTCAATTCAACTATCACCTGTGAAAGAAAAACTCTACAACCACTGACTTTTAGTTTAGTTCTCAGTAGTGTAACTTTCTTATACTTATCAAACAGAAGATGTGCTTCACATGAACACTAAAACACCATTTTTAATTCAATAAAAAGAGTCTGAGACACAAACAAGTCCAAACATTAGACCCACAATAGCACATTTCTTTAATAAAATGTCTGGGTTTATAATGCACTGTATACAGTCAGGACTGACTTTGTGCCAGTGCCATAATATTCCTGTGCAATATAGACAGATAGAGTACTAGTACCAAGAGAGTTGGAGACTTATTTACTTAAATGCTGTTTATATACTGTATGTTTATTTAGTTATTGTCTATTTGACACAGGGGTAAATATTTGATTATATTTCCATGTAGCTTAGGCTGGGAATATCTGTTTTCCTGTTGAATTGATTCTCTTCACACCCTCATGTAGGACTCTATTGCCTCTCTATCAGCAGTCGACTGATCTCTGCTGTCCGACGTTATCACCGTACAGAATATATTCTAAGCTGCTGGGTGGATTAAGCCTGTGTTTGCTTGACTAACCAAGTACAAACACAGCTAATACCAGTGTGGGTGCACCACCACTGCT